>NW_010515700.1:0-20261 GCF_000687285.1 Phaethon lepturus
CTGGACAGGCTGGATCGACAGGCTGAGGCCAACTGTATGAGGTTCAACGTGGCTGAGTGCCGGGTCCTGCACTTGGGTTACAACCACCCCATGCAACGCTACAGACTTGGGGAGGAGTGGCTGGAGAGCTGCCCAGTGGAAAAGGACCCGGGGGTGCTGGTTGACAGCCGGCTGAACATGAGCCGGCAGTGTGCCCAGGTGGCCAAGAAGGCCAACAGTGTCCTGGCCTGGATCAGCAATAGGGTGGCCAGCAGGGGGAGGGGAGTGGGTGTGCCCCTGTACTCGGCACTGGTGAGGCCGCACCTCGAATCCTGTGTTCAGTTTTGGGCCCCTCACTACAAGAAGGACGTTGAGGTGCTGGAGCGTGTCCAGAGAAGGGCAACGAAGCTGGTGAGGGGTCTGGAGCACAAGTCTTCTGAGGAGTGGCTGAGGGAACTGGGGTTGTTCAGTCTGGAGAAGAGGAGGCTGAGGGGAGACCTTATCGCTCTCTACAACTACCTGAAAGGGGGTTGTAGCAAGGTGGGTGTTGGCCTCTTCTCCCAAGTAACAAGCAAGAAGACAAGAGGAAACAGCCTGAAGTTGTGCCAGGGGAGGTTTGGATTGGTTATTAGGAAAATTCTTTTTCACCACAAGGCTTGTCAGGCATTGGAACAGGCTGCCCAGGGAGGTGGTGGAGTCACCATCCCTGGAGGTATTTAAAAGATGTCTAGATGTGGCGCTTAGGGATGTGATTTAGTGGTGGACTTGGCAGTGCTAGGTTAACAGCTGGGCTTTGAGGATCTTAAAGGTCTTTTCCAACCTAAGTGATTCTATGATTCTATACAGTACACTTTTAAGACTTTTAAGACTGTGGTATCAACTTAGGCAAATTTCATTTTGGACTACCTTCTTGTTAAGAGTAAACATCCATGTTACAGGTGAAACCACAAGAGTTTATGCCTCTTGCATTTAAAAAAAATGGAAAAGTGTTCTGTGGATTTAGTATATGAAGTCGTTTGCTGAAGTGGTGAGAATCCTTTCTCACTTGTAAAAATTATCCTTGTAAATAGACTGAAATGTAGGCTCCACAGCCTTGTCTGACAAAAAAGGTCTATTTAGGCAAGTGCTGAGCCTCTTGCTTTGAGGAGTTGACTGTGGTGTTTCCATTGTTGTCTCTGGCCTTGAGGTTCAAAGACAGAAGGTAAAACAAACTTGTATGTCTTGGTTTTTCTCATTAAAATTTTCAAATCTGTAGTATCTGTTTAGGGAGCAATAAAACATCTGTGGACTAAAAATTTCTTGGGACATTTTTTCATACAAGCCGTCTTGTGGCCCAGTGATTGTCAAAGGAGGTTTCTTGCCATGTAAAATTGCGCAGTCTTAGTAAGCTGCAAATCTTGTCTTTGCTCTGTGTAACAACTTAGCAGAGATCCTGTTCAGAGTCTCTTTGCTTATTTTACAGAAATGTTTCTTTGCTTCTGTCACTTAGTGTTACAGCTTTTTGACCATCTCCAGAGTTTTTAGCAGCTTTTAACTAGCAAAAGGCAAAAGTTCATCCTTAACTTGTGTACCTCTTTTGGGTTTATGGTCATCTTAAAGACGGTCCTGTAAACTTTGTCTTTATTTGATGTTGGAAATAAACACTGTCAATCTATGTTCAAAAATGTTTCTTTACACAATGTAACTAGGAATGACCAAAATGGTACCTAGTATCAGCTTTATATATGAACTGAAGTGATAGCAGTTAATCTGAAGTATATTTACTGCTGGTTCAGATTCTTCGATCTTTTTAGGACCTGGGTGACAGTTTGTTTCTAACTAGGTAATTTTTTTGTGCATACTTTGAAACTTCTTAGGATTGTTTTTAACTTTCAAGCCTGACTACTTGATTTTTCAGTATCCCTTAATAACCCTTACTACTTGTTCTGATGCTTTATTTCCTAAGTGTGTTAAAAATGTGAAAAAGTATTCTTTCATGGTGAGGAAAAAATTGCAGGACTGTACCATTGTTTTGCTTATCCTTCTTCTAGGCTTCAAACAAACTGATTTTTTTTGTTTTGTTTTGTTTTCTGGCCATTATACCATCTGTAGTATGTAAGGTATTAGAGCATTAAGAAGTTAGTTCATGAATGCATTGATGTTCCTCTGGGTAGTTAATACTTAATGTATTTTATCTGTCACCGGGGAGGAATGTGCTGTACAGCTTGCTCCTTCTCCGAGTGGTCTGACTCATGAGCTCGAGGTACTTAAAAAGGATTTCAGCACTCCATCCCATTCTTCAGTCTTGCAGTTGCTTTTCTAATAATAGAAGCAACAAAACAGACAGTGGAGTTGCTTCTTTGCTGCTACAGTTTATTACTAGTATAGTCATGAAGCCTGACATCGATCACAATCTTCATGTTTCACAATCCACATTTGCCTGTATGGCTACGGACACTGCGTCTCTTGTACTGCCTGTTGGAAGCCGTAATCACCATATAAAACTGGGTTTCCAGTTTGGATGATCAGAACTATGAGCTGTGGGACTTCGGTGCCTCTACAATTCAAGCAGTGTTGTGGGAACAGCATAAAATAGTGACTGGAGGCCTCCAACAAAATGTGGAGGGTATGTCCAGTGAAAGATGTGTTCTTGTAAGACTTAAGATATATTGGAAGTATTCCTTAAATATCTGTAGTGAGCATAGCTTGTGTATCCTGACAGAATTTGTTAACTTCAAAAGTTTTTTTATCATGTAAACTGCATGACTAGCATAATTGTGAAGAGGTGAAGATCTTGAAAGATATTGCCTGTACTGAAATCAATGGAAGAATTTTGTGTCACTAAAGGTGGACTAAGGTTTTGCCTCTATTGATTCTCAGTCACATACGGATAAAAGGAGCCCTCTCTTCAGCCACAAGCATCATCTCGTGCCAGTGAATTATAGAACTCAAGCAAACTGTACCCACGAGGTTTTGAACATGCACTCCAGGAAAATCAAGTCAGTCTTCAAAAGTAGTCATTGCTAGGGCCTGTTTCCAAAAGGAGCTGCTGTGCTTTAGGAAAAACATGGCTCTTGGGTTCGTTAGACAGACGAAAGAGCCAGGGCATCTCTGTTGTAATTGTCTCCTGTTTTTAACACCTCTTACTGTCAGTTGATTGAAATAAGAGTGTGGGTTGACTTAGGGCATAAATATTGTGACTGCTAAAGTCCTCTTCTCCACAAAGCAGATCTGTCGGTAAACTGCAGAAAGAGAGGGTGGAAGCTAAGAAGAATGGAACTGAAAGTAAAAGGAAATGTGTGGTGTTTCCTACAGTGAAATGTAGACGTATGCAAAATGGTTCGTCACAGAAAAATGAAGATGGTGACTGTGACATTTTAAACCCAGCCTTAGTTTATGTACTGTAGGAACAATCTCCCTTTATTTGCAGGTTTCTCTTGCCCAGCTGCTCCTGCTTCTCTGACTTCTCTATGCTAATTGTTTTTCTTGATGGAAAAATTTGTCAGTGCAGGTCAGTTTATTGTCCTCATAAAAGTCTGAATCGAGTTAGTTGAGAAAGTGCTTTTTTTAGTATCAAAATCTAGTTTGAAACTGTATTTCTACAACCTTAAGATGTGTAAATTGTAATAGCATTCAGATTGACAATACTTTTGTTAGTAAGGGTACATTCTCTAATAGGAAAAGAAAGATAACCTGTTAGGTGAAGCTGTGTTTAATGAGATGTGATGGTGTATGCATGGTCTTTTCCTCCTTTTCTGGATTGTACTTTTATTGATCACCTTGTGGGTACTTACAGACAATATATGAAGGTTTCCTTGGCAGTATGAATTATGGAAGGAATGGATGGGTTAGGAAGAGCTATTTTTCTCTTTTCAATAGTATGTGTCTGGTATTATATAGGTGTTTTTAAATACCTTCTAACCCTAAAATATGCGCTTGATAAGTGTAAAAAAACTAACTGCATGCTGATTTGTTTAGTCCGTTGGATGTTTCCCTTTTTTTCACTGTAGGCAACCAATTCGCAGAGACAAATGCTTTTAATCTTCTTGGTATGGAGAAAAAAACACATTTAGTACATCTTTATCCTTTTTTTTTTTTTTTAATGTGGTCTAGGCATGCTAAGTAATATTTAACCTCTGGCATCACTTCTGGGATTTCTTAATGCCAACTGTCAAAGAATCCCATCTACAAAGGAGAGACAAATGAGTAACAACTGTACATAGCTACTCTAGGTGAAACATGCTTTGACAAGCCATTTGTGAATAACAGTAAAGCAGGGTTGCAGCTTGCCAGACACAAATGCTTGAGTATGAGGAGGAATGTTTAAAACATAGGAGCCTGGTTGTCAGGAGTTACAGTCACTATTGAATACATAAAAGTAACATTCCTTGGTTTAGAAAGCAGGGTGGCTTTTAAAGAGGCTTGCCATTAATAATGCTGTTCCTTTGTTACTGCAGATTTCCAAGCAATTGGCAAAAGGTGGTAGTGTTCAGTTCTAAATGTTGCCAACCTGCAACTTCTTGGAAGAGGTTTTCTTCAAGTCTTGCCTCATGGATGCAAGTGATTAGAAGAAAAGTAAACTAAGGGGTGGGAAGTTCTGGAGTAGAAGTTTTTAACTTCTCCAATTTCTAGTTGTGAGTACTGTGTGTACACTCAAACCTAAATGGCAAATAAAGTGGATATCCAAATCAATTATACGTTTACACATATCATAACTTTCAGGTGATTTATCAAGCTGTTTTATGTGTTTGGGGTTTTTAATAATTGTGATGAGAATACTTACAGAACTTCACTGACCTTGCCATAAAGCAACAGTCTTCTCATGTTTTTTATTTATGGGATTAATATGGTAGCTTTTAGATTTGGACAATGCTAGTATGTTGCCTCACTGCCCATTTCCTAATGGCTGTTGAAATTTCTGGCAGGAGACTTTTTTTTTCTTTCCAATTCAGTGGAGAATTAAGAAGTTTAAAACCCTATACATTTTGAAATAATAACCCCAGGTATTCATTAGAACTTAACTTGTAAAGATGCCAATAAAATTTATGCTGATTCTTACAACACACAGTTTCACTGTAGTGAAACTATTAAGTATAACAAAGAAGAGATGGTCAAAAATTTCAGAACATTTTTGAAGTTCTAAAATGCAGTATGTATGAAGTAGTTCATATTAATTGCTAGGCAGTTGCGCAGACTACTCAACTGCTGTTCTTGCCAGGTATATTCAAAAGTATAAAATAAATCTACTGAATTGTTAGCTGAGTAGTCATTTGCCCAGCCTAATGACATACCGCAATTAAAGTGCTTGAATGTTGATTCGTAGCATTGCTTATATGCACACAGTTATGTTAAGGGCAGAATTACAAAGCAGCCAAGTGTTCTGAGAACTCTCAATAGCTACATTTAGGTGCGTAATAGTTCAGTAAAAACGTGGAAAAAATTTCTTCATTGCTTTTCTTCTCTAAGCTCTGCAAGGGTTAGCTTGTAAAAACCTCAGTTGGCAACTCGTTATATGAAATATTTCCTTGATGTTTTGGAGAATTTTGTGTATCTTGGACTTCTCATTATAAGAGAAGGATAAATCTTTCTGTCTTACAGTGCATGAAATTGCAAGTAAACTTGTCTTCATCCTTTCCTGCAGAAGCCTTTTGCTTACAACACTGAGTCACAAATGAAGTATCTCTTACAGCTAAGCCACTTCTGTCTCAATCTTGTGGGTAAAAGAAGTCATTGCTAATCAGGATTACCAGATTTTCTTGGTACCAAGTTTACCATCATTTAAAATTACCACGTTAAACTGATTTCCTGCTCTTTCCTTCCTTTATGCTATTTCACTACGTCAGACTGCATTTGCAGGAATCTAACTGTTGCGAGGCTGTAGACACGGAACCAGTATCCTTATGAAATGTGCCCTGGCAATGGAAGGAAGCCATGGAGGAATGTTTGCTGGTTTTCAGGCTCGAGTGACAAATATTTGTCTTTGAACTGTTTTTTTTGTCCTGTTACAGTGGAGCAAAGCAGTGTTCCTGGGTCTGCTGCCATGCAGCTGGGGTTTTGGTTTGAATGTTTCCAACTGCAGTGGAGTCATGCAATAGCACACGTATTTGTTAAAGCAGAAGGTGCTCCTTTTGAAAATTTCAATGTGGTGAGAAAATTGAAGACAAGCATTTATTCCCCTCGCTGAGTTTAAAGGGACACTGTGAACTTAAAATTCTAGATATTTGAGGGGGGTTTTTTCTTCTTCAAAAATACGCAGTAATGGCAGTGGTTTTTCTGCACACTTTTTGTGGCTTGCTGTTCTGCTTCCTGTCCAGAAATGCTCTGTGAAGGACTTGCACAAACTGATTCTTTTCTCCTTGATAATCAGGTCAATCAATTGACCATGAAGCGTTATTAAGCACAAGAGACAGCCTGATCGCCTGAGGAGAAATGACAGAGGGAAAAGAAACTAAAGGATGTCCAGCTGAATCACTGTGATTTAATAACTTACTACCTGTCAGCTGAGCCACAGAAGTTGATCTATTAGCCTGGCCAGCTGATAGATAAAATGAATTGAGTAAATCAATTAAAGGATTATATCAAACTTCTTTTTTTTTTCCCCTTTGCATTTGGAGTGGGATAACAGAGCCCACCTTTTTACTACTTCTCGGACAAAACTTGTTAGTGTCTTGTAAGCTGGCTGTGTGTTTTTACCCTCTATTGTATTTAACAAGAGTAGGTAAAAGACTCTAGGTAACAGCAGCAGGTTTTTTTCCTGTTTTTCTTTGGCTGAAAGAAAACTTTGAAAACTTCAAAGTCAGACATTAGCCTTCACCTAGTATGCTAAAAATGTACTTTTTTCTAGAAAATTAAGCTTCATAAGTTCTCCTTTTTAGTTGTTTTCAGTTGCATGCTACTTCTCATGGCTTGCATTTTTCAGTCATTAACTTTATTTCAGTCCTTCAGAAGGTTAGATCTGTGAAACACTTTTGAAGATTAAAAATAGTTTCTTTTTAAACTGCTCTACAGTAGAAGTGATTAGTAGTGTAAATTGAGACGTTCCAGGGGAACTATCTATAGTACAGTAATCCATTTTTTTTCTCCGAGTGATCTAGAAATAAAATAATTTTATTTGGGGATAATTAACTTATTTTGCAGATGCCTAATGTATTTCGTAGTTAGTTTTTACTACTTTTTGAAAGCCACAGTTCAGTAAGATTATTGTATGTTGGCTGCTTAATAAAGACACTGAAGTAATAATTTCAAAATCAGCACATGGTTGATTGATTTCCCTTTAAAACAATTCTCGTTTCAGTTTCTTGCCTTGTGGGGTACTGCCATAGGTAGATACGTGAAATACTTGATAACGAAGGTCACAGTCAACTATGACTGCCACATCCAGGCATTTTCCAACTTCCATGGAGTTAGAGAGGACATTGGAGAGAATTTGCATGTAATTGAGGAGAGGGATAAAGGGGATCTTCCAAGTTCACATTGAGAGAAATAGAAAGGATCTGTGCTTAGCTTGCCAGGGGAAAGGAAAGGAGGTTGAACATTATGGAATGAATAGTCCTTCCCACCTTCATATCTCTAGTCTGATTCTATCTACTTGTGACCAAATACAGCATTTTTTTTTTTTTTAATTTGTGTTCAAGGCTCAATTCAGTACTAATTTGGGAGTCGTTAGAAAGTAATAGAAGTGGCAGTTTTCAAAGGTGTGATGATGTTAATTGGATTTCTGCAAGGTCAGGGAAGCGATGCACGGATTATTGCTTCTTGTCTTCAGTGTGTAGCCTATTGCTTTTGCATCAGTTAAACCACTGCTTAGAAGACAGATAGTAGTGAAGTAATTAATTGTCCTGTGATGAGAGAGCCTGGAGACCTGTTAATAACAGTACTAAAGGCTCAGTGCTGGAGGTGAAATACTTCCTTTGATGTCAGAAATTAAAATAGTAGCCAATAAGAATGACTTAAGATACTGAACAAACACAGAAAATAATGATATATCCTACAGACGTGGGCAATGCATCTTACTTTTCCTTTTGAACTTCACGGAGCTACTCTGCCTGCCCATCCGTTCCCTTTACCTTCCATTGCAGTAACCATCCCTTCTGCTGAAGAGGGCCAGACTCCACTCGCTTGTCTCTTTGCCCCCAAAACAGCATTAGACGTATTCTGGTCTTTAGTTTATGACAGACTTCTTCTAGTTTTCCATCTTCTGCTCTTCTTTGAGAGGCAGTCTTCTCTTTCTCTATTTAGTTAACTTTGTGATGATGGAACTAGCAATTTTAACTCCTTTTCCTTACCTCAGCATATTTTTGCTAGTCAGTGTAAATGTTGGATGATCAACAGCTGCAGCTTCCTCCTGACGTCATTCTTGCCACTGGAGTATCTGGTTTCTGGTCACAAAATAGTGACTAATGGTTTCTGTCATCTGAGCAGCATTTTCTGAACCCACTTTCTTGCCTATAGCTAACTTGTTTAGATTTGAATTGCTGAGTTTGTTGAATGTAGCGGTTTTAAATCTAATGATCCAACTACAGGTTTTTTGTTTTGCTTTTACCAGAGTAGTGTAATAATAGTAAGTGTAGAAATTAAAACAAACTTGCTAAGTTTAAAACAAACAAACAAAAAACCACAAAGCACAAAACCCAAACATTTTTTACAATTTTATTTTTTTTAATCTAATGAGGTGAGACAGTTGAATTTGAAAGTTGGGTCAAAAGCTTAGGTGATTTTGAGACCCTAAGTACAGAATGGTGTAATGACACAAAAAGATCAATCTCTGTGCATATGTTCTAGTAGAGTATTTTTGTTTTGTTCTTATTCTCCGCATGCAATTTAAAACTAATCTGGATACCCTCTGCTTGGAAAAATGGTCTTGCTAATATTCCCATCTTATGCTATGTGCCAATTTGAATTGACATGTAGCATGTAGGTTTCTTTATTATAATTGGCTGGGTGTGGTGTCTCTGGGTTTTTTGTTCTGTTAATACTAAAATTTCCATGTGGTCATTGTAAAATTTACCTTTGCATTTATTTATTTTTTTTAATAGTAGTGGAATGGGGTGATGATGTTAAAGCAATATCAGAAGATGAAGCCATGGTGCTGGTGAACCATCAAGCAACAGGTGACGTCTGCACTCTGATGATGTGCCTTCAGGATAAAGGCACGGTAGGCTACAACGGGGGAGCGGGATAACTTCTGTGGATGGGATCTGTTACCTTCGGTGTGCTTGCATTTGCATGTGCTACTGATGACTGACTTTTGTGTGTTAATCCACCAAATAATTTCAAGCTCTGCATAGGAGGCTTATTATTTAGATTTGGTTTAATGTGACAGCCAGTAGCTTGGTGCAGGTTCTAGACCATAAATGTTGCCTTTGAAGAAGGTCAGATATGAGCTTGAGTCAGTGTGCATCCAGTCTAGGTTAACACAGAGGGAAGCAGATCTTGCAGGTAATCATGTACTTGACTTTTTCCTCTCACCTTATGCAACTCATGCCAACTCTGCTCAGACCAGCACAGGTCTATCTTCTTGGTTATGACTGTATTCCAGCATGGAATTTTTCTCAAAGTTAGAAGCAAGTTGTGTATGGGATTTTGGTAGGAGTTCAGAAACTGAAAGTGACTTCCTTATGAAGGCATGTCTAAGCTAAGCTAGCTAGCTAAGGTCAAAATTGCTTGAGATCTTATTTCACAAACTCTTAAGCGTTTCTTGGTGAGAATTGCAACTAATTTCAATTGTTTCACGCATTGCTGCTCAGAAAATTCATGTCTAGGGAGTGTAGTGCTGGAAACTAGAGTATGGGATTTCAACAAGAAATTAAATTTATGTGCAAATCAGGAGGAAGGAGATATGTATGATTAGGCTACAAAGGATGGGAGACATACCAGGCAAGCTGAAAAAATGCATCAACTGTGTGTGTCTTAGTGTTGTCTTCTTTCTTGTGACCATATGGTGAAGAAACAAGGAAAACAACTGCTTTTTGTTGCATCTGCACAACTTGTAACTGGCACTGCTTTTCTTAATGTATATTAGTATAGATTGTGTATACACTGTATCTCTACCAGTGATTTAACATTTTTTTTAGACATTTTCCCAGAGCTTACTTAGGACAGCAGAGATGATTCAAAACAAAACAAAAAAAACAAAAAACAAACAAACCCCAAAACCTCAAACAAACCAAACTCAAAAAAGAAAGTCTGAAAATGCCACTCAAGATTGAGCAGAGACTGATTTCTTTCTTTCTACTGTAGCCTAGAGAAGACTGTTTTAAAAGTACTTTTAATTGTTTAATTTCTTTTGGAATTGAGGAATTTAGGTATATATGGTATTCTGTACTCTACCACAATGAGTGGTATGGCAGAATAAACACTCTTTAATTCCCTTCATCAAAATTATCCATAGGACAATCTTGTGATAAAGATGTGACTGTGAGGGTATAGTCCTGTGGATATGTGTTGCATATAATCTTGGCTATTGATGTCCCAGGCTTTTTAAATATCATAGAGGTTCATTGACTCATGTATGTGTGTTAGTGTATACACGAATCTAAGCCATATTTAGCCTGTTTGACTCCATAGCTAAAAAGTTTCAGTCAAACAGGGTAAGTTTCAGTGAATGTAGAAGATGTTAAAAATGGAGAAAGGCATTGAGAGGGCAAATAATATTCACCACAGAAACTGTTAGGCTTGTGGGTTTTCTGAAAAGCAAAACATCCTTAAAATCACTCTTTTTTTTCCCCTTAAATAATTGCAGTCATTGCTCTTGGAATAAACATGTCCAGAGCCTAGTATGACTTTAATGTTTTTAGCTAATAAAGAAATAAAAAAAAGTACGAGCTTCAACACATGCTTAAAATATAGCATGAGTAGTACAAGGCTAAAAATAATGAGAAAGATCAGGATGGTTTATCCTTGATAGAACTTGCTGAATCAGGTGTTTTTAAATAGCATGCTTCATATTTCTCAACAGAAGAGAATTGTCTTTACTTTGACTGTGAAACCACTGGAGGAAAAAAGACCAAACCCACCTCTCCAAAAGAAATCATTATACAATAGGCAACTATTTAAAATAGGCAGTTTTCTTTAAATGCAGTTTAAACTTGACATGGAGTCCTTCACAACCTTGATATTCGTCTGTTAGTAACAAGGTAGTAATTCCCAAGAATTTTTTTGTGGTGGTGGTGGTGGTGGTGGTTTTTTTTTGTTTAGGATGGTTAAGCTGCACTAATTCCTAAACATGCTACCACTCAGGCCACACTTTATAGCTCTCAAAGTATTTTGTGAAGGTGAAAGACTTACCTCCATTTCACACAAAGGGGCTTATGAAGAACTAAGACAGCTGACCAAAGGCGGGCTCTCAGTGGTGATGGTGCGGTGGCAGCACTAGGAAGGCTCTCCTCCTGTGGCAGTCCAAAATGTCTTTTGCTTGCTTTTGCCAGCCAACGCAGACTGTGAAACCAGAAGTAATCTGCAAGTACTTACCATTCGATGCTGCTTTTTAAAAAATCTTGATTTAAGGCATCAGAAGTGTTCTTTTTAAAGTGTTCTATTTAAAGGTCTATGTTTTTCTGTGTAGTGAGGTAGAATACTGAAACGTTCTTGCAGCTTGACAGTTTTTTCTAAGGGCCATGTCAGGAACTGTGATGTGTGTTTGGTATTTTTTTTCTAGTATTTTATAAATTCTTATATACAAATGGTAGCATAGCCTATCCGTTTCAAGCAAATTTAATCTCACTAAGCAGTAAGCTAAAATACATGTTGTAAGATGTTTCTTCTCTTTCAGATTCACTTATGTGAATAAGGGAAGCGTGATCTCTTATTAGGGAAGTGGAACTTAGCTAAAAGTTATAACTTTAATGGCAGGACTGGACTGGTATTGTTTGACTAATACATGTTACGGTAAGGCAAGCCACACAGAGCAAGGTTTCAGCTGAATCAGAAGTGACCTAATTATACTTCGTTTAATATAGTTCAAGAAATCGTTCCAATTTGTGAAAGTAAGTGTTAAACTTAGTGAGTTGGCTGAGGTGTCTCAAACATTAAAGATTATGTGTTTAACAAAGAGAATTAGGTTCAGATGCTGCTATTACTGCTTTCTGACTGGATTAGGACTGATAAATGTGGCTATTTTTTCACATTTAAAGCAGAAAGCACTGCCAGGAAGGGTGCAGTGGAGAGAAAGAAGTAGAGCTTGCAGCTGTTTGAGTGCAAGTTTTAAGACCTGTATTCCCAGGTTTCATTGTTAAGTTAGAGGTGCTTGAAAGATGAAAGTCAGTCTGTTCAGGTTGCTTTCTTGTGAAATCTGTGTAGGGTGAAATTAAAGTGGGCCTCTGAATAGGAAGCACCTCAATTTTTTTTTTAATTTTTTTTTTAATTTAAAAAATCACTGTCCTGTAAGAAGTGATGGTCAAAGTGAGTCTAATGATTCAACCTCTATTTTTGCCTTCTTGCTCTGCTTCTTGGCTGGGACAAGGAGCATGACATATGAAATTCTTAGGGATGCATGTGGCTGCTCTGCCATGAGAGAAAATGGTAATGGCATGTGGGCTGTCCATAGGTCTCGGTGAATGCTGCTGTTCAAAGATAGAGTGAGCATGTATGGAGCACATCAGAAGCATGAGAACAACGTGATCTCCTCCCCAAAATTGCCAAAAAAATATAAGGAAACGTGTTTTTGTGGTAGACATGAAACAATTGGAGATTTCAAATACAGATCTGTATTGTTTTGTGTACTTTAACAAACACTGAAAATGGTTTTAGTTTGCACCTGGCAAAAGACAGAGTAGAAATAACTCTAGTGTATGGCTAATAGTGTAGAACTATTTAATCTATTTTAGAGCAGCTATTTAGTCCTGCTCTTGAGGAAGAAGTGTAGCACCTGTCCTGCTTTATGCTTTGGGCATAAAGGACTTTACTCCATATATATGCTAGTTTAATTGCTGTGTGAGGGTGACAAGAATGTGACCAGTATATACGTAATTCTCTGCACTTGATATTTACTAAACTTTTTTTTTTTTTTAACTTTTCAGGTTGTCCGTCAGATGATGTGGCTGATGGATCATATTTTTAAGTATACAAACTTTGGCATTGTGTCTCTAATCCATGGTGACTTCTTTATAAGACAGGTAAATGCAAACATGTAGTAGTGCTTTGATTTATGCTATATTTGGAACATTGTGGTGTAAATGGGACTTATTACCTCCTGGATGGTTTGCCGGATGAAATAATGACACTGTAGTGTGTGTATTTGGGTAGAGCTTTTTTCTGAAACAGCTTTTTTCCAAGCTTATTTTATTATTTGCCTTGACGTGAATGTTTACAGAACCCAGTTATGATGGGAGCCTTTTATGAGAGAGGTGTACAAGCGAAGTACATGGGAAGTCCTTTTTCTCTCTCCACTTCTGACTGCCCATTGTTGGCGCCTCTCTTCTTTCCTTAGTGACCTTGAAGCTGTGCAGTGAGTCTGGTTAGGTCACTGTTCTGACTGTCAAAGTTTCAGATAAGGAAAGGCAGGACCATCCCTTTTAATGGTGACATGGTAGCAGACCAGTTTAAGGTGGTGATGGACCTGCATAAATAGTAATTAATTGATTCTTGAAGGTTAATTATTATTTGAGCATCAGGAAAGAATGTGTGTTGAGCCCAGCATCTCAAATGTTCAGGATTGAAAACTTCAGATTATTTCTTACAATTTGGGGGTTTTTTTGTTGTTCAGTAGGTGTTGATCAAACTGCAGTCTAACAATAGAAACTCAGAAGTACAATGATAAATGTGAACCTACTGCCAGTTATGTGAACTGTGACATCCAGAATACGCGTTTCTTTCCTCTCCTTATTTTTATTTATCTGGACTGAAAATGCATGGGCAGCTAGAGAGAATTAATGAATTTTCACTTTACAGAGCAGGAGAAGCTAATTTACTCAGAACAAAATGAAGAAATACTTAATCACAGCTCTACACAGCTGAAGTGAGGTTTCTCACTAAGACTAGAGGGGTGGTTAGAAAACCTCAGGCAAAATTTGATAGTAAAATAAAGGTCTCTAGAGATACACAACTGTGTACTGTGAGAGTATGGAAAGGAACAGGGTTTGACACTTCATGAAATATAAATCTATTTCAGTAGTTAAAATTCACAAGATACGCATTTTGAGGTACACATGGCTGTCAGCTTGTTAACTGTAATTTCTGACTGTGGCCTTGCAATTCCAGTTACAAAACCAAACAATTACTGAGCTGCAAAAACTTAAGGGTTTTCCTCATTTTTGTGAAGTGGCTGAGATATGCAGCATCACAAATAACGATGACATCGTGAGTCTAATTATAAATGTTGAAAATAAAATTTTTCTTGTCTGTTAGTCTTTGGATGTAGCAAAAACACTTAAGGTGAGTGAGTAATGATCCTTTGCCTAACGATAGAAAGGCCGCAGTAATATTTGGATGAGCAAATGCTTCATTTTTTTCCCTGCAAAGTAATGTAATTTGATCATGATACAGTACATCCTATTTGTTAAAAATGTACACTATCCTTATTTTCATGAGCAGCACCAATGGCAATTTCAGGAATGCTTCTGAAGTCTACTAGAAGTTGACTAGTGTTTTCTCCCATTGAGAAGCTTACTGGAAACAGACTGCCAGTAACTTGCCATATTGGTCATGCAAAGTACACGGCATCCTAAAGAATCTGCCAGCAGTCTGCTGCTACCTGTTTTCTTTCCTCTAAAGGAAAGAGGGCTGAGCCTGTTCCCTGTGATGGTGATCAACTAGCCATGGCCTTCAAGGATTGGTTGTATTAAGGAGCTGCTTCTCTATGGCTTACTTTCTCTTCTTTCTGGAGAGACATTATGTTAATTGCGTTTTATCTCCAGGACTCTTCAGTATTCTACTAGTCACAGCTGCTTTCAAACACTGCTCTCTTTCCCATTAGTCCAGTAGATTTTTCTGTATCACAGCAGCACCTTAAACCTCATGGTGTTTGCGAAATGGCAGTTTATCCACCAGTCATATTGGTTAAGTTTGTTTAGGTTTTGGAGAGTTCTAATATCTAACATGTGAGAAGTTTATTGTTCACTGCTGGTTTTTTTAACTATTGTGCTATCCTGGAGTCCTGTGATCTGGTGGGAAAGGACTGTTTTAACTGAGGAACTTTTATATCGTTTATGTAGTTTTGTTTCCATTTCAGAGAATTAAAATCACCTCTGCTGAGGGAAGCTTAAATTTTGGACTCCTGTGTCTTTTGAGTGATTTGGCAAAGTCGCTTTAGAGCACTTAAAAATGACAGTTGATGTGAATTAATTCCTGTGAAAATTTGGGCAGCTTGCTTTTGCTGTGTGTGGAAGTGGGAAGAGAAGAGATTGTTGTTGAAGAAATTTCTGCAGTAATTAAGGACAAATCTTACTGTCTTAAGTGAAAAAGTTGTACTAATACAACCCAAGAGGGTTGGTGGTGGTTGTTTTTCTCCTCCTCTTGGTCCTTCAGGTTTAATTATCACCTGGCTATATCCTATATACAGCTAATTATCAAACTAGAAGCTGGAGTCATACAGTATCTTCTTAGCTAGGGCATCTCATTTTTATTGTTGTAGGCTTTCTTTAAGTTTACACAGATAAAATCAGATCCTACTCAACAGTTTCCCCTAGAGGAAGAAAACCTCCAACCATCACAGCCCAGTACATTTATTCCCTCCGCTCCCCCCCTGCCCAAACAATAACTGTTTCCATCAGTGTGCTGATTTCAGTTGAGACTAGCATTCAAGGACCACAGGTCTGGGAGAATTCTGTGGTTCTGCTGTGGTAATCGAACTCAAGCCTGGTCTTGAGGTCCGGCTGTGTCTTCTGGCACCTCTGCTAATACAGGATGCAGGGAGAGGTGCGTAGAAGATACGTAAGCAAAGATACTGTTTGGCTTGCAGAAATTACTGATGATACATGGACCTCCAAATCATAGCTTGACCCCTAGATTGTCTTTGCAGAACTTGGTTTAGCAAATTCAACTTGGGACCCAGCAACAACTAGGGAATTGTGTAAATACCTTCTCCTGTTACGTGGAGTTCCTGTTTACGATCTGGATGTCGCTTTTGCAGAGAAGTCATCAAATCGAAAGCTTCATCCTTAATTTCAAGGTTGTTGGGTTTTTTCCCCCGGCCTTTTGTAAAGTGGCATTAACTCAGCCACCAGTGGGTACTCTGGGAACATCCTTTTGTTTTGTCATAGAGGCTTATTTGTATCTCTGAAGAGAGGGAGAAATCATAGAAATGTAGTAATTTTCTGTCTTAATGGTACCTCTTTTAAGCATTCATTTTATTTAGGTAATGTTTTATCCTTATAGGGAAGAGCACACCGTGACCAGCAGCTTGTGTTACTCAAGGAGCATCTAGAAAAATATTACAGGAGCCGTAATCGGAAATGGATTGTTTTATTTCCAGAGGGTGGCTTCCTTAGGAAAAGAAGAGAAACAAGCCAGGCATTTGCCAAGAAAAACAATTTGCCATTTCTTAAACATGTCACCCTGCCGAGACTTGGGGCCACACAAGTAATTCTGAAAACGCTTGTAGCACCGCAAGAAAATGGAACTCCAGCAGGTAGCGACACTGTGATAAAAGGTAAAGACCATTTCACTCTTGTGGATAAAAAACAAATTCAGTGTCCAAGGTTTGAGTTAAGCAAAACATTTTGTGTTGAATTGGTCTTTTTAAATGTCAAATACATCCATAATGCACCGTCATATTTATATAAATGTTTTCATATTTGCTTTTAGTTCCACTAAATCTATTTTTTGTGTTGAGACACACAGAAAAAGAAAACCGTAGTTTTAATTTGATTCAGTCTACAATGTGGCTGCATGAATGTTTGTCGTGGTACACGTGATGGGTAGAGCAGATACTGGAATGAGCACCCAGAGGGGGCAAGAAGGTGGGCTGCTGCTTTCTGCACAATTGATGGTTTGCACTGGTTTATGGTAGTATGGAACTATAGTAAAAGTATTTCTGGAATATGCAAAGTATGTTCAAATTTTTATTTCTGGCTTTTAAAAGTTTCTTTGCATCCAGTACTGTATGCATCGTTCCTCTTCTTGAACTATTTTCTGTTGAGTTCAAGTCCTTCTATTCTCTACAGATTTCTAGGACGACAGTCCCCTTTATTGCTGGAGTTAACTGTCACTGACTAGATTTAAAGGATTGTTTTGGCTATCTGATAGTAGAAGTCTTATGAAGGAATAAGAATATTCCTGCAGCATTATTGTTCTGGGGTGCCTGGGCTGTAGGGGAGACTATAGCTGGGATATAAATAATGCCTGTAGTTATGGGACTTGGTGCTTTTAGTCTCTCAATTTTTAAAATTAAGTTCTTGGCATGTTCAGACAGCAGGGTTAGATCTTACTTAACCTCGTTGTGGATTTCTGTTATTTATTATCAAAACAATGGATTGGGGATTTGTGGTGTTTCTTATTGATGGGTGATGCTGTATTTCCTTAGCCAAATTATAACAATCGTTTAGCAGTTTGAACCAAAGATCCATCCTAATAAAGCCACATATGCAGATGACTTCGGGTTTTTTCTGTGCTTAAGTTCAAATTTCAGGGCTTAGCGGGAAGCCTCATAGAGAAATTGCTTCCAGATTTCTAGTTTTGAAGTCAATCTTGTCAACATAGGAGTTGAATGGAGATGATGTTCTTGCAGGAGTGGAGGGAAGATTTTAAATTAACTGAAAATCAAGCTGTGGAATGCATCTGAATATTTCCTTTCAGGCTACATTCAGAAAAGAAAAGCTGAAGAAAGCCCATGTTGTCGTAGAAGACTTTATTTTTAAAAGAGAAACAGCATACCCTAGTCCTTGTTAAAAGTTATGTTTTTAAGAAGAAAAGTTTGGCCTGTTCCCAATCTATTTATTCCCATCTCAAAGGCAAAAAGGTATGAAAAGTAAGAAGTTCCCCAAGTGTGAATTACAGGCCTTGTAGTTCTGGAAGAGGACCAAAAGCAGTCGTCAAATACCAATTTTATATTTTCATACTCTTAAATTGATATCAACTTAGCTGAACATAAAACCTGGCTTCTCTCTCTTTTTTTTATCATTCTCTCAATCTTTTTGTTACTGCCAAGCTTTACTGATAATGATGTGGGTTCACCTGCCTACCCCACCTGATTTCGTTAAATTGGTTTATGGATTAAGAGTAACTCCTCCTCCTCAAAAATCATGTCCCCTTCCTGTCGAGTTTCTTGGGTAGCTATGTTATGATGAGTCACAATACACAGTTGCAGTGTTCTTGAGTGCTGTTATTTTATGAGTACTTAATTTTAAATTATCCTTGTAGCGCTTATACCATTCTAGATTTTATACCTTTCTACTTTCTCAGCTGGAATGGTGTATAATACTGGGTGAAAGAAGAAAAGTCAGCAGAAGCAACTATAATGAAAGATGGTTCATTCTTAATATACTGCTACGCTGCACCCTAATTTGGTACAAACCAAGTTGCATACAGTTGTTTCATCATGTCACCCCCGTGTTCCCCAGCCCGCTGGCTTGCTTTTGTACATCAGATGTCACTGGCGTTACAGCCTTCAAACAGTAGTTCAAGAATTGTAGCATTTAGCCATTGCACATCATCTGTCCTCCTTCTATAAGGTCTCTAATCTGATTTCTGTCATTCCCTTTGGTAGAGGTGGGTTGATGTTGTGAAGTGCGAGGTTCAGTATCCTCCCCAAAATTTCGTTAGCCTTAATGATGATATTAGTATTCTTAATATCCAATCCCCTTTTCAGTTTATTTATGTATTAGTTATGAATTTCCTGATTCTTCCTCTGTGAAGTGATAGGAAGAGCAAATGTTCCTGAGCTAGACGATCAATACTGTTTGATTATTCTTGTACTCAAACTCATCAGTTCTTTATTCGTTGCTTTTCCAAGGCAAGCAGCCTCTATTTTCTTTATTTCCTCCTCATAACAGTTTTCCAAGTCTTCTTTCATATTTAAAGTCCCAAGTACTAGCCTTCTTTGGGGTCAAACTTATTGCTGGTAAAGACTAAATTAAATGACTAAAACAGTTGTTGTTTTTGCTGCATTTTGAAGTACTTGTTTAATTTTAACAAAATTGTACAATTTTATTCCTAAATAAATGGAAGGATGGAAAAACATACGGGAAAGGTAGTACTATCGCTTGACAGCTTGAGTGCCTTTGGAGCTCGAAAGTACAGACAATGTAGGTAAATGGTGCCTGTCCCTGAAAAGATGGTAGAAGTTAATTCTGGTGTCTGATGAAAGTGTCTCTCTAGGCAGATGTGCTGTACCCCCAAAGACCGCACTGCTGCCAGCACCTGCATTCCAGGAGAAGGTTTTAGGGCATAATAGAAATACGGGCAGCATAAAAATACTTGATGCGTAGCCGTCATCACCTTAACTGTGTAGGGACCAATGTGTGTGTGGGGGGGGTGCTTTATGGTTTGGTTTTGTTTGTTTAATTTTTTAGCAGAATGCTTAGTGTCTGACGTAGTTGCAAGTACAATGTTTCTTCAGTTAATAAGAATTCATCTTCTTGTGAGTTTTAGAACTAGCAAAATGTTCTAAGTGCTAAACAGCTGGCAATTCAAAGGAGATGGGAGCAATTGTTCACTGGCGATGTGTGTTCCAGAGCTTATTTTTGATCAGTCTTGTTCTAGTATGCTTTTTTAATTCTGTTTTATTTTACCATGCAGCCATTTTTTGTCTGATAAGAGCTTACTGTGAGCTTGGTTAGAATCATATTGAAATCATATCTTACAGTTTTCAAATGCAGCATAGTACATTCAGTTCTGATGCTTTTTCTCAGTGAAATTAAATTTTCTTTTCTGCCAAGCTGGACACTGGACTTTGATTTAAAAAAGATAAATCAATTACAGACTTTTTGATTCACTGTTATATGAGGAATGTGACTTGAATAAACATGTGGAAAGTTTTTTTTTTTTATCCTGGAAAAGAGATTCTTGTTTTGTTCCAGGTGATTTCGTATGGAGGCATCTTGGGACAATGAGTAAGATGTTCAGTCTGAGAGCTAATCTTTGGGAAAAGAGTTAATTTTAAGGTCAGTAGATCACGTGAGGACAAGTAGAGGACAAGCGACAAGTTGCAAGAACGCATTGCTATGCAGGGGGAGGCAACAGCCTCTTTTGGCTGCATTTAGAGTGATGTAAGTGTTCAGGAAGCCACACCTGACTACTAGTGAATGCTAGTAAGCATTTTCTTTGTCAAGTGGAAGCTGCAGTCCTCAGGTTAACGCCTGGCTGGTGCATTCTTTTCCACTTCAGATGCAATCCGGCAGTATCGCACCATCCAGAGCTGGGCTGGAGGT
>NW_010515700.1:20292-41232 GCF_000687285.1 Phaethon lepturus
ACCTGTCTTTATAATTTCTTTTTTCTCAGTGGTAAACACTGACAGTCTGCTGGTGGGTTTGAAGAGTCCTGTGCATAGTCAAATCTGGCTTTTAGCATTGATTGAGAGTAACCCCAGGGAGGATATAGAGGGGGCGAAGAGGAGCTCTGAACCCCACTAGATTTGTGATTGTAGACAGTTGAGTATCTGTGAGAGGACCATAGAGGATAATGGAGCACTGCATGTCTTGAAGATGCTGATGGTAAGTTGCTTCGTAACTAAATATGAAGCGACTGTCTACCACTAAATCCACAGCTAGAACAAAAAGAAGTAAAAAAAAAAAAAGTTATGAAGGCTTGCCTCTGCTGGTGACTTAGCACTCATAAGGTAAGCAGGTACCATTCGTACTAAGGCACATTATTACAGTGTGGTTTGGGTGGAACTCTGTAGGGCAGATGCCTGCAGGCCTGTTTTTCAACATTTATGTACTATCTAAAAAGAATCAGACTGCTAACATTTTGAGGTGATTTGAGAAAAATTGCCTCAAAATCCTCCACCTGTGCTGAAAGTGGCAAGTAGACTGACACCACAGAAGAAAAACTAGTCCTCGGAGAGATCAGCTTAAATTTGGCCTCTGCAGCAGTTTCTTCTGCTGAAGTCTCTGGCAGCCAGGCTGCTCCATCATTCAGCAGGTGCTAGAAATGAAGGATGAGGATGTCTTTCAATGGTAGGTACAAAGTTCAAAAGTGTTTGGCTGTCAGAAACACCTGTGGCTGTGTTGACCAAGCCAAGCTTGGCAAGGGGAGGTCTTGAACAGGTATATGCAACACCCTTTTTTATTTTTTTAATTAAGCTACAAATGCCAGAACTGGGATTCACACCATATTATAACTAATGCAGCAGTCTTTCTGTTAGTGTGCTCCATTTAAAAAACTGATAGGGTTTATGGTTGTTCAAAGGTCTCCTTAGGCTTGAAAGCAGACATACTGAAGTCCTACCCCTTTGTGTTGTGTGCAGTTGTCTGTTTCTTTTTCAGCTTCAGGATCTGTTAGAGCTTCATGGCTTTAAAATAAATATGCTCATGAGCAGGCCACAACACAGTATAACCTCCCAAAAAGGACAGCAAGATGTATTTCAAGATTAATTTTCTTAAATCCTTGGTGACTTAGGGTTTTTTGGCAATGTGGGATCTTGGATGATTACGTAAGGCTTATTTTAAGCCAGAGCATGCAGAAATATGCCTGTGACTGTGATTTGATAGCATGTCTTGATAATTGCACGTGGAGGTAGCTGCGCTAAGACCTGCTTGCACTAAAGCAGGGTCTATGGAGACTGACATTTACCTTCAATTTCCCCCCCCCCCCCCCCCTAACCCCCCCCCTCCCCTAACCTGGGCTTCCCGGTGGGCTGTCAGAGGCAGGTTTTTCTCCCCACCCTGCCCTGGAAGGGGCTGTAGGTGAGTTTGGAGCTAGCTGGTCTGAGGAATACATGCAGCAGCTCTGCTCCACCAAAGCAGAAGGTAGGAAATCAGCACAGAAGACGACTGCAGGAGTCTTCCCATAATGAAGTTTGAACCATTATCCACTGAAAGAACAGTTTGAAATACTAGCTAAATATTTAATAAATGATTTTAAAACATTTTACTATAAATAATAAGATAATGTGCCCCTACTCATCTGGCACTTTTTAATTGCAATTAATGATCTTTGTTGCTTACTCACTTAGACAATTTACTTTTATCCACTCTTTACATCTGGGAAAATAATAAATTGAATGGCTTTATTCCGAAATCCATTTCTAAATGAATACTTCCATTGATTTGCTATTAATTTCATATTGGCTTTTCTCTAATACATTGCTACTTTTAAATGAAGGACTCTGTAGTTAGTGTTTTTCTTGAGAGACTTGACAAGCACTCTGTCATGATGCTGGCAAGCCTGGAGCTTCTAATGGGACCTCATGTTCTCATTTCACGTGTCTGTCAGAGTTTTAAAATACTGTATTTCCAGAAGGTGACACTGGATGTTTTGGCTTGACCTGTGTAGCTTGCATTTGGTCAAATTTTGGAATAGCATATTGCATGCTACTAATAACTTGTAACCTAAATATTAGAAAATACTCTCTAGCCTTATTCAGGTAGTGTATTTGCATTTGTAACGAAGCAGTACAAATCCATTGTTGAATAGACACCATGAAAACACTATCTGCTTGTTAAAATAATTGATAGATATGATAGTGTTGCTGTAACTGTGTTCTCACAATTAAATGCAGGTAGAAATGTGCAAGGCAGTCCTTGCACATATGTCCTAGTTGGTGTTAATAACTCTGTGGCTTCTAGAGTGCACCTCAGACTGTGTGTTGCAGATTTCTTCGCGTGTGTGGTAGCTCTTCTGTAAAATTTGAGTGGCAATTCTGGGCAAGACCAGACATCTTTCTAGCCCGACATCTTGTCCATGACTCCAAGTGGGTATCAGAGGAAGAGTGAGAACACAGCAAACATGCATCATACTTCCCCCACAGCCTAGCGTCTGGCTGTTTCCAGTGCGGTGGATTTCCCAAGCCACATGGGGGTTTCTGCCTGTTTAGTTAACCCTCCAGCAAATTTCTTCCATGTACTTGTCCAGTTCCCTCTTGAACCCAACTCTCAGCATCCTTGACATCTTTTGGCAAGGGGTTCCACACAGTTTTATTCCCCTCTGCTCAAAGAATCGTTTCTGCTTGCTTTGAAAACTTTTCCTCTTGACTTCATTTTGAATGGTTTATTCTTGTGTTGAGAAAGTGGGTGGACAGTCTATTCCTGTGCACCTTCTTTGTGCCAACAGTGTTTTTGTCAACCTCTTTATCGTATTTCTTTCATAGCTATCTCAGGCTTGAAGAGTCTTGCATTTTGTACTAAGATGTAACACCTTTTACATGCTTCTGCCAACAGGTGGCTGGTTTTAATAGTCAACTTTTTAAATGCTTTAAGATATTGCTGGGTATGATGTAAGCATATTACTTTACTAGTGTATTAAGCATTAAGTAAGCATATTGCTGGGGGGGTGGACTAGATGACCTTTAAAGGTCCTTTCCAATCCAAACTATCCTATGATTCTATGATATTACTGTACTAGCCCGAACATAACATGACCTCAGATAGAAGGCAGCTCCAGTTCCCACAGAACAGATATAAAAGTGACAAGCTAAACTCAAAGTGCCATCCTGGCAGTGTGCCCCTCCTTCCTGGCCTGCTTTCCGGATCTGCTGCTCTCCCTCTTTGCAAACCCGTGAATTGAAGACATACCAGAGAGAGGTCATGGCTAGGTTGATATCTGACCTTGACTATTGCTGGAAGGAACCTACGTTCAGATTTAAATTTGACTCTCCTGAATAATCTTCATAGCAAGTATTTTCACCTCCTTTGATCCTTTTTTCAGTTTCTAAATATGCTGAGCAGTGTATGAACATGTACTGGTATCAGTCTTTCTGGGACCTTGTGGGTGCAATCTCCTCTCCATTGTGAGAACTGACCATTCATTGCTTTCTTATCTTTAATACACAAAGTGGTGTATTTCCTCTTTATCCCATAACTCAGATTTTTAAGAACCTTTGAGGGATTTAAAAAAAAAAGTCTTTGAAAATCTGATTACGTTGTATGACGTAAATCACCTTTATCCACTTGCCTTAACGCAGTAGTGAGGCTAGTTGTCCAAAGGAATCTGGATGGCTGTTGCTTCATCAGTGATGGGCAACTGTGAGCTCTTGC
Organism: Phaethon lepturus; assembly: GCF_000687285.1. Taxonomy (NCBI): domain Eukaryota; kingdom Metazoa; phylum Chordata; class Aves; order Phaethontiformes; family Phaethontidae; genus Phaethon; species Phaethon lepturus. The sequence goes on from NW_010515700.1 coordinate 24,017, forward strand.
GAAGACCCAGTTGTAAATGTACTTAAAGTGCATACCAAGAAAGTTGGATATTTAGTTTTGAAGTTTTCCTTCTGGTGAATGGGGGGGAAATACCTAACATTTGGGCCACCGTACTATGTAACTATACTCGTACACAGTGAGTGAACTTGTTCTATTCTGTGTACTACAATATGTAAGAACAACAGAAATAACTGTGTGTCGTGGTGTAGCCCCAGCCGGCAACTAAGCCCCACGCAGCCGCTCGCTCACTCCCCCCTCCCATGGGATGAGGGAGAGAATTGGGGAAAAAAAACTCGTGGCTTGAGATAAAAACAGTCTAGTAGGACAGCAAGAGAGAAAGAGACAACAATGATAACAACAATAATACCAACAAAGGAATGTACAAGAACAAGTGATGCCCGATACAGCAATTGCTCACCACCCAGCGATCGACAGCCCGTCCCCGAGCAGCGATTTCCGCCCCCCGGCCAACTCCAGTTTATGTACTGGGCATGATGTCGTATGGTAGAGAATATCTCTTTGGCCAGCCTGGGACAGCTGTCCTGGCTGTGTCCCCTCCCAACTTCCCGTGCACCCCCAGCCTTCTTGCTGGCAGCCCAGCACGAGAAGCTGGACTGTCCTTGACTGCTCAGCAACAACCCAAAACATCAGCACATTATCAACATTTTCTCATCCCAAATCCAAAACACACAGCCTCACAGTAGCTTCTGTGAAGAAAACCAGCTCTATCTTGGCTGAAACCAGGACACTGTGGAAGTAAAATCTTGGTCTAGCTGAAGTTTGTAAGAGTATTTCTGTGCTCTAATGAAATTTGGATTTGGTTTTTGGCTGCCTTATTTTATTTGTGCCTCAGACCTCATGAAGTAATATAAAAATGAAGTAACTATCAAAAGTGTGATAGGCACTTTCTGATTACTTTTAATATCACGTTTCTTTCTCTTCCTAGAGAGCAAATCAAAAGGCCTCCAGTGGGTGATAGATACAACCATTGCCTATCCCAAAGGTGAACCCATAGACATCCAAACTTGGATTCTTGGCTACCGGCAACCAACGGTTACACATGTACATTACAGGTAGGAAATAAACCGTCTACTCTTACATTGAACTAAAATATTAAAAAACAATTATTCACAAATTAGTAATATCGTGTGTCAGGATATGGGAAATCAGTAGCAATGTCTTTTTTTGTGTGTCTTACAGAGGTGGGCAACTCATATTACCAAAACACAACAGGTTTCTTTTCAAAAGTTCAGTGACCATCTTGTATCTTAGCACGCTTAAGTTTTTGACTAATGTCCTGTGGCTGAATATAGTTATGGGGAATATAGTCGATGGCTAGGTCATCTTTTCTACTTTAATGTTAAGATGCTGGTAAACCAAACTTGATTTTTTAAGTTTTTTTGTTTTTAAATAATGACAACAAATAAAAATCACCATGTTATTAAATAACAGGTTTTCTGAGACATGATTATATATTGTATTTAACTTTCTGACAAAGAAATGTCAGCTTTTTCACTCAAAGCATAATCTTAATAGTTGAGCAGAGGAACACTCTGGAAATAGTAGCAAATCTCATTGGCACCTAGGATGGGATACCATTAAAACTTTTCCCCTCAGCAGTTCTTGGTCTCAAGTTCTAAACTAATGGAGAGAGTAGCTGCATTTTGCTTTTGGTTTGCAGCTAATTACAAGTCTGAAATATCCAGAAATATTTTAACATTTTTCCTATACCAAATGAGTTGATCACATTTTATCCCAAAATTGCATTATTTTGTCTTAATTCCCTTTTGCTGATTTGGAGAGCTTTTAGACTTTTACAGTAAGCTTTCAGATAGTCTTGTGTGGATCCCCTGGGTGGCAGTTTAACTGGGAATGACCTTCTCCAGCATCGCTACTGTGTCAGTGTTGTGTGATTCAGAGTACAGGCTGCTCACTGGAGCGCCTTTCCTCAGCCATGTTTAAATCTGTCTCTGCTTTTTATAGAAGTCTGCCTTCAAGTTTTTCCAAAGGTGAACATACTTAAAACCTAATTTATGTAAGATATCATAATATCTGTTGTGCTTTATTCAGGTCACCTTAGTACTCCCTCAGATCTCTGGGATAATTGCAAATTGAATGTATTTAGAATTTTACTAAAGAGTTCCAAAAATACTTCCTTTAAAAAAGAGAGAAAGTTATCTTAAGTTGAATTAACTTCCTGCTTCTAAGTGTGCATATTCAAAACTTATTTTTGAGCACGAGCATAAAGATGATGTAACCTTCCTTGCACTGAACTTGAATGTTACAGTTCTTGTACTAAAATTCTAAGAAAAAATATTATAAATTGTTTATTGTTGGGTGTAGGTTTGTGGTTATCTTCCAGAGAGGGTCTAAATCTTTTTTTTTTTGTTTTGTTTTGTTTTAAAATAACCTCTAGTTGTTATGGCTGACCCTGTAAAAACATTTGAAGTATGCCCCAAATGGAAACTAATGCAGCAGCATGTCTCTGAAGGCCAAGAGCTGGATGTAATACCTCTGAAATGAGAACTGAGTGTCTTGGTTTTAACTGGAGCTTTGGCTAACTTTCCAGTCCTGGTAATTCTTAAATTGGCACGTCGAGTTTAGGCACGTGTCCTCTGGACTGTAAGGGCTTTAGCTGGGTGCAGGGTGGCAATTCTTAAAGATGTATTTAACGCAAAGTACCCTGGCTCTGACAGCAGGCAGTAGCAGCACAGGCGCCGAAAGGCAGCCCACACGCCATCCGTCCACATGTAAACACCCAGTGACTGTAGTATGTTCTGAGCAGGTGTCACATCTGGATCATTCTTTTGGTAGGTGCTGAGGGACCTGGCCTTCATGAACTTGTCTAATACTGTTTTTACCCTGCTTTACTTAGACTTCTACAATTTCCCATGACACAACATAACTGTTCTTGAGGGTGGCAGCCAGGACCATTTCCTTTTTGCTTGTGTTAAGTCCTCCACTTGATGCCTTCAGTGGGTGCACCCAGTTTCCTGTGTCCTGCCAGTAGTGGATGAATCACTCCTCAGTGACGCTCTCCTTGGCCCGTGACTTTACAGAGCTTTCTCATGCCCTGCCTTCGCTGTCCCTGTCCTCCCAGCCCGACGAGTCTTCATCTGTTTGGCGTCTCCTTACACAAAAGCCTTTCCCTGATTATCTTGTTACTTTTGTCTGCACCTTTTCTGGTTCTGCTGTAACTAGCTTGTGAGTTGACTGACATCCTGAATGCCCCACAGTGATTTCAGGATCACTTACCGGAGTAATAATAGCTAATCTTAGAGGCTGTGGCAGTGTATGCATAGCTGCTGGTGCTTTTTCCCCCTACCCAGTTTTCATTGCCTTGCATTTACTGGTATTTAATTTCATCTGCAACTATTGTCATGTCCTTCTGCAACTCTTCTCTTGGACTACCCAGCCTAATTCTATGCCAAGAAAGTCATAACGCTTTTGTATCTTTCCCCCCCGCCCCCCCCAGATTTAGTGTATCATCTAGCTATGATATGCTAAGACCTTTTAATATATCTGGAATTAGAGCTGTAGCTTGGGGTCAATATAGTGAATTTTCACCTTCAGTGTTTTTGACAATAAAATTTTATTTTTAGATACTTTCGTGTGGCTTTAAAATTATTTTTCTGTTTTACGTAAAAGATATATTTATCCATGGCAGGATTAGCAGAGTGTGACTGAACAGCGTGTGTACATGAATTTACTCATGTTGCATCATCCTTTTATATTGTTTATACAGAAATTTTCCTGTTGGATTCCCTTCAGGGCATTACAGCAACTGATCCCCGCCCCCCCGATCACCTGGCTTTACTCATTAGGGGTTTGTTTTCTTTTTATCAGAATGCTGTAATGTCGTGGGCACCTTCAGAGTTTTGACAACTTTGAATCATGTATTGATGATTTGAACAGAGTTGTTGGAACCATTGAGAACCTGTGAAGATGGAGTATGTGCCTGGGAAACTGGGGGTGGCTGACAGGGAAGAATAGGGAACTCTTCTCTCGCAGAGGGCTTCTGGTGTTAAAGAAACCTTACAGCTCTGATAGCACTTTATTGAACCTTCTCCGGGATTGGGAGGATGAATAATTGAAGCTCAGGGGGCTGACACTGATTTCTTAGAACTTATTTTTGGAATTATAGGTATGGTCAGTGGAAAACTGTCTCTCAGGAGCTCGGACTGTGTGCCTCCTAGGTAGTGTCCTCACTTGTCCGAAAATACAGTGATGTCTCAAGTCTGTTTCTGTGTCAGATCTTAATCAGGAGCAGTTCTGGAAAAACACCAGAACCCTTTATGCTGGTTCAACAGTGCACACTACAACAGCTGTCCTTTGTGGCCAGCTAACTGATCCCTACTGTGCCAACCTCCTTCCTCTCGCCCTGGCACCTCTGTTGGGAAACGCAGAGCTACCTTTTAATGTGCTGAAAAGTGTCCTGGGAGGTTTCTGTGCGGTGTTGCTCCCAGAGGGCTGGTCAAGCCACGGGCCAGAGGATGACACACCAGACCTGTGTAGCTGTACAGCTTGACCAGGAAACCTAAACTACTTTAAGTTCACCCTCCATGTGGAGACCAAAACATGGCTGTAGCAGAGCCATTGAAGTATCTGGGGTTGTCAGCTCAGAACCCCAACACTTATTCTGCAGGTCACAAATTCGAGGTGGTTCCTTAGGAATTCTTAATTTTGATAACAATTGGGTACTCTTTGTCCTTAACACTGTAGGCAAGGATTAAATCAGTGACTGAGGTTTGAAAAGGCCCAAGATGTCCCTTGTAAAGTTGGTGCATTTCTTGAATTCTTTGAAACAAACGCAGTTAGCAAAGGAAAACCCAAGGTAAAGTGGACTTCATCTTTAAAAAGATGGAAATGACAGAAATGTCTTCCAGAGATGGAAAATGTCAGAGGTATTTCAATTTTTCTGCATTTGACATAGATGTTCTCTGAAATTCTCATGAAATGTATATTGAGAATGGCTGGATTGTTGTTCCTGCACACACACCACACACAACACACCACCCCCCACACACCACCCCGCTTTTTCTTCATTTAGCACAATAAAATCTTGCTCATTGTTTGTAGTTTGGAATGTCTCGGGAGATTACGTTTTAAATACATTTTAAGGGTAACCTTTAAATAACTGGGGAGAGATAAAGTTCTGTGTGAGTCTGTGTGCTGTAGTGCACTAGTTTATCATCTATCATTTCAACTGCATTACAGCAAAAAAAAAATAAGTAAAAAAAAACCCCAAAAAACCCTTTGGAGAAAGTAAAGAATAGTTTTGACCAGATACCATCTCTACTGTATGAAAGGAGAACTGGGATTTAAACATGCTTTTCCCCTTTTAGAGTAGTCCAGAGTGAAGAATTGATGTCTGACAGTAGTGGGGGTGAAAAAAGCAACATTTTCTGTGCTACTTGAACTGGAGCAGAGGAGACCGCAGAGGCTCTCTTGTTCTGGTCGCTCGGTCAGTCCTTTCTGCTGTTCCCCTTGGTCACATCCTGTCTTTCTGCCTTACGGTCTTTCAGATCTAGCGTTTGCCTTTTCTCATAGCCTGTCCTTTTACTGCAGGATCATTTCTTTTTCACCCAATGTAGGGAGCAACAGAGGAATGTAGAGGACACAGAAAGCAGCCTTACGTTTTCATTTTTAGATGCTTCTCTAGCTGATGGAAATGGCAGAGAAGGATGAGTTTAATCCAGTAATCTTTTTTTGTTTGAAAGCTCCATTTTGATAATGAGTTGAACTTTGCTTTTCAGACTTCAATTTTTGGTACAAATGACATGTTTTTTGGAAGTTCTTAATTAGGCTAAGCTGTAGCCTGATTTTCCTCAGGATGTTGAAAGAAACTTCTCTTTTTTTCTAGAAGGACGATTAGCACGTTTCAGATTCTTCAAAACAGAAAGGCGTGAGAACTTAACCCTTCTAACAATGGAATAAATTTTTGACCCTGACAGACTTGTCTCAAAACTCACTGGAAAGTGCTGAAAAACTGAGTTTGTTCTCCAAAATGTAATATTCAAGGAAAATATCTAATTAACTTCTTCCAAGTCAAACAATGCTGGGATATTTTGGGGAAATTTCAACCCAACTGTTAAAGCAGTAAGCACAAAAAAAACCCCACCAAGGGCTGGAAGGTGCAAGGCGTCTCTAACTAGAGGCATCACTATGAGACCTGCATTTTAATGAGCCTTTTGGAAGGGTTTGTTTCCTCTTCTCATTATAAATGAGACCATTCTGGTCTAGATTTATGCTTGGGTCATTTTGTGGTGTGCATTGACCATAAATCCAGATTCACTGCAGTTGTGCTCAGCAGAAATAAGCTGAGTGGTTTGTGTCTGTGTAGCAAGGCTGCATACTGGCTACTGTTCTCAGCTCCCATCGTTTCCCCACAGTGAGTTGAGTTTTGGGATTATTTCTTTTCTTCTTACACCAGTCACTTCTTTAGCCTAACTGACTTGGTGTTTCTCATCTCATCTCCAAGTTTCTCTAATAGTCAGATTTCCCATGTGCTGCAGTTCTGTTGTCAAAATCCCAGAGTTAAGCACTGAAAAAAACCCTGGGTATGAAGTTTGTTTGATGCTTAGCTTCCCCTCAGTAAAGGATGGTGTGGGGTTGGGTTTTTTTGCATTAGCTTCCCACTGGGTCATGCCCTTGTTTGACCAGATCCCACGCGTGCACTGCGTGATAGTGACGGTGGTGCAGAGGCCCCACAGTCAGAGGCAGCCATAGCCGCCTCTGCCGCAGAGGATAGCTGCGTTGTTGCTGCGTGAAACTACCACGCTATTTCCAGCTAACTCGGCTGCCCGTGTGCCATAATGTGGACGAGTACTATGTCACCTTTCTTTCTCATACCGGTTTTTGTGCTGTGCTGCTGTTGAAACAAGCTTTCAGCTACTGAGGAAGTTCTTTTTTTGTGTGTGTCTACATTGATACAGATTTCTTGAAATAAATGAGACTCCGAGCTATAAACAGGATGGAATAAATTGTGGTTGCTGAATGAGTCTTGCAGAAATGTCTATGAAGGGCATCCAGTTTGTCAATATATTTTAATATGCTTATTTATGCAAGTAACTTACCTTTGGTCATGCCTGAGATCTACCAACAACCTCCATCGTGCCGAGTTTATTTAAAGAGTCATTGAAACAGCAAATAATGTTATTATTTAGAAAGAGTAGGGGATAATAAAGAACTTTAATTCAGGGTAGGACAGATGATGAAAGGCAATTAGTACTTAAGGTGGGATCTGTGAACTTTAGAATTTTAATACAGAATCAGAGATTGTTTCTCCAGTAAGGACCATTTAAAAGATATTAAATGTTTCTGAAAATGCCGTATTTCTGAAAATTATTTGGTATCTTTTGAGAAATGGCCTATCAGTAGGCAAGTCTCCACGATTTATGTATGCCAATATGTCTTTGGCAGTTACATCTCCTTTTTTTTTTAAAATCCTTTCTTCTTTCCTGGACTGTCATTTATGCTACTATATTCTGGTTTGGGACATAGAGCACATTCGTGTAGTGGTTTAAGAAAGTTGCCATCCCTCAGTCAGCTACGTGGAGTGTCCCGCGACTGTTGTCACCTCACAGCTGCAGACAGGTAACCTCTAGCTAGAAGACAGCGCTTCATTGCGGAGACAGCACTGCTTTTACTGAAGTTTAGCCGCTTCCCCACTTCCCTCTCATGATAGCAAAGCAGCTGTTCCCTTGATGAGAAATGAGAAATCATTTTGCTTGAATTTTCTGGTCATCCATTGCTATTAAATTCCTTGTTTGCTACACCAGGAACAAAGATGCTCTTATTTTCATGCAATGTGAGGTTAGTTTTGTCCCAAAAGTGCCCAAGAGAATCTAGAAGCTTCAGATATTACATGTTGACCGTGTTCCTAGTCACGACAGTTCTATATGGTGATAACATTCTATTTTCCTGAAGAGGTCCGCAAACTGTTCACTTTTAGTGGCGTTCCTGATGCTGTATACCCAAAGGTGGGGTAGAGCCAAGATGATGCTCATACTGTGACCTCATTGATAACTGTTTACATATCTCATTGAACAGAAGAAACAATTTCCTGCATCTTTTAACACTAGACCTGGTAGACCTCGCAGCCGATGGCTGGGGAATGACCCTACTCCAGTCAGAGCATCGGCTTTCCACCCTTGTTTTGGATGGTCTGTGTGGAGAGTTGTGTAACAGTAGACTTTTCTCAGTTACCTTTCCTTAACCCAATCTCTCTGTAAAGAGTGTGTTCTTTTAAAACACACGTTCCAGCTTGAACCATCTGATGGGCAGAGAATGATTTTATTGGCAGCATGTTTAGTATAAATAAAATGGGGCTTGGCTTCACCTTATCTAGTACAGGAATGGTTTGTTCCATACTGTAAGGATTTTAATTTTTTTAAACATTTTGTCTTTAATTTGCCTCAGTCATTAATAAAAATGTTCTGCTTGTAAAAATAACTCTGGATAACCTAAAAGTATGTTTGAAAGTGCTTCTAAATACACAAGCACTAGCACTTACCATTGCTAAATTGTCACAGCCAGTGTAGCGTTATTGGAAAGCCAGTTGTTTTCTACTCTGTATTAATATTAATTCAAAATGGGTGTAACGGTGATTGATTCTTAAACTTGCAGAGTTAATATCCAGAGATTCAAGTGTTCTGGTACCGTATTGATTCATACAAGAGCCTGGATAGATTCAAGCAGGAAAGTCATGTGCCGCGTTCCGTTAGTCTCTCACAATACTGGTATTGCTTATGCTACTTCGCTGCTCCATTGAAGTGCTAGCTCATAAATTGTTTTGAATTAGTACCTTGTAAGCTCTTGTGGTAATGTTCTCACACTAGTAAGTACATTCTTGGAAAAATACCAGGCTGAACTAGGTTGCTGAGTTGTAGAGTTATTGCCCATTAGGTAACTGAGAAGTGAAGGTGGAGGCAACGAATATCAGCAGCTTGCAATGGAAACTGCGCATGAAGCCAGGTGATCCTAGGCTTCTGTCCCTGAGCCCACACACGCGTTTTGCTAGTTCTGAACTGTCTTCAGATTTGCGTAAGCAGACACCTGTCCTTCAAAAATATACTGTGAAACACAATATTCAGTTGCCGAGTCCTTTTATCTCTTTGAAGCAGATAGGCAGAAGAGAGTAAAAATAGTGCTTGGCAACTCAATTGCATTTGGGGACAGAGAGTAAGTCTGTCTTGGTGTTATACCCTCAACAAAAGTGGTCCTTTCTCAGTGGGTTTGTTTTTTACTTGCCTCTACATGATGTAATTTTAATCTGCTGTACAACATCTGGGCTTCAGGATAAAATAGTTCTTTATTACCAGTCTTTATGTCATTGTTCTTAATATGCATGCCGAGGACTTGAGCTGTTTACTTGGACCACCAACTATTTCATAATATTTGTCTTTGGCCAAAGACTTTTCTTCAAACTGTATTTTACCTGAGAGAACAATTGCTGGTTTCTGGTTACTGACACTGGCTTTACTAGAGCACAGAGAACTCCGCAATGTGAGAAGGATGTAGGTAGAATTGCTACAAAGGCTACAGAAATACCCGAGATTAATACCTGCCATGAAACACCTATTTCATGTTGATGCCATAGTTGGTAAATAAAATTGTTCATCTCCCTATATTGAAGTTATCTCTGTACACCAAAGCACCATTATTTTTAATTTGCTCATTAGAGCAATGCTTTGCTGCTCTTCTCCCCTTACAGCTTATTTTTCCATGCATCAAACTGAAAGGAGGAGGTGCAAATGACTTGGCAACAAAGCAAGGAAAGATGTTGAAAACAGTAACAGCAACAGAAGCATTCTTCAGAAGTGTCTTATTTTTGTAGTCTGACGTTCCCATAATCTGTTCAGACACTTCCCACATGATTGTGGTGTTACTTCAAATTCTTTTCAGTATAATCAATCAAGATGCTGTTTAAAAAGAAATGAAAATAGAAGCATGGCATAGACGACAGGGTAAATGAGACCTCACCTGAAAAGAGAAGCCTACAGTAAAGGTCTTACATTTCAGAGTATGAATTTTTCAGGCTAGACTGATACACAGATCTATTCTGCATTGGCCTCCCAGTGAAACACAGTGGATATGTAAGTTCTTACATATATCAAAAGGCACTTTGGATCTATTATGGAGATTTTGCAATTACTGTAAGACTTGAAGTTGTATTTAAAAAAAAAAAATCCATTGAGGTATGGTGGGTTATTTGGGGGTTTCAGTACGTATGTATCTCGGTGAATTCTGCCCTGGATATCTGATTGTCTAAGTAGACCTAATATTCAGTGTAGAAGTACCAGAACATTGGTAATTCTTCCATTGGGGTTTTAAAAACAGAGTAGCAATATTTGAGTACACTTACATGGTCAGTTTTCAGTGTAAAACCTGCCTTAGAAATTTCAGACAAAGATGCTGGCATCCTTGGAAAAGCCCAGAGGACTTGTTTTCTGCGATACAGAAGAGCTATGGGTACTAAGTGATGTCATTGCGTAGCTTCTGCCCGTTGAAGAACTGTTTCTTCAAAACTGTGGATGAACCTTCTCAGTCTTTTTCTTTCTTTCTCTTTCAATGTGTGAACTTCATTGCTGCTTGGTTTGTATTTTTTTGAGGTAGTAATACAGTACAGTGGTAATCTATTTAAAAACAAAACCACCAACTTAGTAGCTTTTATCAAATGCTGTACTACAGCATTTGATAGAAGCTAATAATGCCTGTGTCCTCTGTGTGCATCTGGCTGTTAACCTGGAATATTCCAGTTTTGTATGCTTAATAACCTATGTGATGCGTGAATTGGAGAGAGAACGAACCATGCAGTTAGATTTATACCAAATCCTCATTCTCTGTGTTTTGGGGTGGGCTGGAGCAGAAGGGAAGAGTGTTCTTCACATAGAGAATGCATTCCCTAGGTTTAATTTATGTTTGTTTCTTTGGTAGGATTTTTCCAGTTAAAGATGTACCTGCAGAGCCTGAAGCTCTTACACACTGGCTATACCAACGATTCATTGAAAAGGAGGATCTCTTGACACATTTCTATGAAACAGGTAGGATAAACTGTAGCAAACAGAATTGTGCTTTATTAATGTCTTTTCTTACAAGGATCTTGAAATAGTTTAAGAATGTGTGTACACTATTCACTTGAATACAATAGATACAGTTATTACTACTTTTTATGTGACAAAAAAGTATGATAAAAAATTATCTAGGAAAGGTAAATTAACCAGGTAGCATTAGAATAGGGTAGCGTTTGGAAGCTGGCACATTCAAAATGGACCTAAGGAATTTTTTTTTATTCCCCTCCCCACCCCCACCCCCCCCTCCGCAATAACATATAGTTCAGCTGTGAAACTTTCTGCCGTGGAATTTCATTGAGTGGAACAATTTAGCGAGATTCAAAGAGGTAGTGAACTTTTTTACACGCACAGTAACAGTATTCAGAGCTTATGTTCAGTTTAGAGGGGATATAAAACCTTCAGGGTTTAAAAGGAGCAAGTTCTTGACTAAAAGGGATTAAATAAGATTCTTACATGAGGCAGGTTATTTCATCTGCTTAGTGTGGCTGTTTAGCATGTTCCTCCGGAGCTTGTACCGTTAGAGAAAACCGATCTAAGTAGTGTGCAGGTCTAATCCAAAACTATAGTCCTCTTCTGTTTCCTGTTAAGCTGAACAGAAAGATTGGAAGGATCTGTAAGAATTACATGGCATAAAGTCTCTGGAGTCCCAGTCCACAGCCCTGTGCTGTCAGTACTGGCCTCCTTGCTGCAAGGTACTGAGGATCACTTCCATCTTAACACACTTTCAGTGTTAATGGATCAGAGGCATCTAAATAAATTTAGGGCATTAGTAACATTATTGAAGGGATACTTGCAAACATGTCACTTAAAATATCGGGTAAATACTATAAAACTATAGCTGGAGAGGTGTTTCCTCAAGGCTCTTTTTTTTCCATCCACGTGTAAAAAACAGAGGCATTCATCATAACAAAAGAAAAAGAAAATCCTGAAAGGAAAAAATAGAGTTTTATTTAGACGTACAGGAAAGGAAGTTTATCAAACGTAGACTGAATAGGAAGACTCCATATGAAATAATGCAACTTGTCTCTGAAGAAAAATAATCTTTTCATTAGCAAGTCTCACAGTTGTTGAGGGGGAAAAATATTCATTCTTGTGAATCAGTTCAATAATCAGTTTAATATTCCGGAGTGACTGTGTTAAACAAAGCTACTTCTATTAGATGATTTATTGCACAGACTGCTTTAATTCTGTTTTGAGTGCTTAATTTATCAATTGTAGGGCTTAAAAAGATTAATAGAATTCCTTAACAACCCAGAGTTGTATTCTGCTTTATGAAATACTGCTGTCACCCATCCATCATTGATGGCGAAGTCAGACCCTGCTCTATAAATTGTATCCAGATGCATATATCGGACTTTATTAGACAAATAAGTTTGTGAATCTGTTTAGAACTAGAAGTGTAGTCAATAAGGAGGTAAGGAATTCTTGTTGTTGAGACATTAATTTCACAAATACCATTAAAATAAGTCATACCCAGAAATTCTAACTAGACCAGATTTCAGCGAGTATAATGAATATAATCAGATTTACTCATTGAAATGCACTTCCAAAATAGGATAATTGGTTATGATTTGCCAATGTAATCAGTATGCATTAATAAGACATGTTTTAAATGTAAATGCTATGACATAGGACCTTATTAGGCATACATTAGTATAATTTAAAGTTACTACCATTTATGCCAGTTGAGAACTTGCTTGCATTGCTTTTGTTGGCTTACTCCAAAAGTACTGTTACAGTTTCTGGAAACCCCCTGGAAAAGTCCTGCAGCCTGAGGTGAGGGGAATCCCTGAAGCTGCTCCCAAGCCAGTTTTGTTGTGACATGTTACATTGTCTCAAGTTGATGTATTTTTAAGACTTAGGGCTGTTTCAATATTTATTTTTTTCCCTTTTGTTTTTCTTAAATACACACTGCTTAGGAACTTGTCTCAGTTCATAAAGCTGACTTCATAAAGCTGAAGTAACATTTAATGCTACATGAAACTTTAAAGGCATGCATTGACTGTATCTTCAGTAGGAATACATTCTTTTGGCATATTTTTATTTGGGAAGAAAGAAAACCTAAACCACCTTTTTCCTTTTTGCGTATTCCTAAGTGTTAAGGACTTTAATTGATCTGGGGAAAACCTGTAATATTAGACTTCCTAAAATGAAACAAACAAAAAAGTATCTGCCTAAAATTTGAATATGAAACTACCCCATCTTTTCTTGGATGCATTTTACACATCTAATTTATAAAATTAAAACAGCTTACAGTTAATATCTGTAGGTATTAGCAACACACAGCCTCCTATTTTAGAAGGTAGTAGAAGCATGTATTGGCAACTTCATGATCTCTCGGAAATCTTCAGCACACAAATGAGATTACATTTAGCAGGACAAAAGCACTCGAAGACTAATTTAAAAAAAAAAACATTATAAACTAGGAGCTTATCAGTAGAAATGAGTAATTGTGTACTGAAGTTGTCATGTTCCTCATTCACTCTGATCATAAGTCAACTGGTGTAATGTAATTAAAAAAGTAAGCAATGTCGTCCTGCAGGGCTACAGGAGAGGGTTTTCAGCAGTGCTACAGAAATACTCTTCATTGTACCAAATCTGAAACCTCACCTGGAAATTCTGCATACAGGTCCGTCATCCCCGTTCAAGAAGTACGAATTGAACTGGGAAGAGGGACAGATAATAGGTGCTAAGGTGATTAAGGGGAAGGAGGAGACATTTCCTTGGACAACTGAAAGTGCTTGGCTTGTCTCAGCTAGGAAAGCGAAGGATTGTTCTCTCTGTAAGATACAAGTTGGCTTGGGAGAGGAGGAGGGGGAAGAGACAGTCGCTGTCAGTACCAAGGAAAAAGGAAAGTTATTTAAACCGGAGGTCAGTGTTGGTACCGGCAAACAAACGGGCCATGAAAGAGCAAATGTAGTGCAGAGTGGACAAATGGAAGCTTAGCAGTGAGAATTACTGGGGAATAAATGGTGTGACAAATCTGCCTGTGTGTGAAAATATGTATCGGGGAGGGGAGGGTGGGACTCATCAAGGGGGTTTTGGGGTTTTTTTGTTTACGTTTATTGGTTTGGTTTGGGGTTGGGGTTTTTTTTTTAGGGTTTTTGTTTTATTTAAGAGCGTTCCTACAGGAAGAAAAGCTTTGTCTTAAATGCTTGATTGCAGTTCCTCCAGTGATTGCAAATGTGAAGCGTACAAATAAGTTGCTGATGGTATCTAATTGCACAAATTGCGTGTTTTCTAAGATTCAGAATTGCCACTGCTATATCTTTACTTTTTGAGTCACACATCTCTTCTTCTATGAGTGGTTGTGACTCCATAATGCTGCAGCAAGTACATCATCTTCTCTGGTATAGAGCTTTTCTATCCAGTGTTCAGGATTAACAACAAAGTGGTTCATATCATCTAGGCTTTGTGCATCTCAGTAAAACGTAATACAGATTATTTAATATGGTAATGTAAATATATGCCAACAATTTCCTTATGATTTAAGCTCTGATGCATTCAGACACATGTAATTTAGTGTTGTAAATCAGAAAAGGTCAAAATAGGGGGGAATGTTTTTTTTTTTTAATTGTGTCAGCTGTGCCTCCTGCCAGCCTTTCTCATTTAAACAGACATTTGAAAAAGGCTTTCTAGAAAACTGAATAGCAAATTCCATTGCTTCCTTAGCCTATATGACTGACTGGCCAATGAATGTTCAAACAACACATTTCAAAAAAAAATGTGTTAAAAAAAAAAAAAGTGCATGTGTATATTCAAGGGGAACCTGGAAATTGTATGTGTATTGCTTCTTCACAGTATACAAAATTGTTATGGAAGAGCTGTAGGTTTCATATGGAGTCCATTCAGCTTGATCATATGGACAGTAACATAACTTCAAAAATAACAGAGAAGACTTAGTTGACAGTGGGATCTCCCTGCAAAGGTTGAGGATGGCTGCTTTTATGGAATGCTTTTAAGTTTATGCTTTAAGTTTATATCCAAATGAAATGAAAATTGTTCTTTAGGTGGGGGTTTTTAATTTTCTTGAGGATGACTGATAATGCCGGAGAATCTTTTGAAAGTTTAACAGCATAATGCAGAAGTAACCAATTATTTGTTTGTGGGCACTGTTGCTGGGACAGACAGTGATGGTAGAGAGTCGTGCATTACGGTGTTCCTGCTGCAGGAGTAAATGTGTTTTCTCTTCTCTTTTAGGAGCTTTTCCTCCACTGCAGGGCCAAACAAAAGCTGTTTCTCGGGAGATGACGCTCAGTAACCTGTGGCTAGTCGGCATACAATCACTTGCGTTTTTGTCAGGCGGTATGTGGTACTGCATCTTTCAGTATTTTTATCATTGCCTATTTTAAAAGTGGAATGGGACCTGAGGACACAGTGGGAATCCAGGCTCTTGCAAATGAATATCATGTTGTATGTGCAAATGTGAATATTCAAGAGTAAAGGAAAATACTGGACAGACTCTTACCTCTCTTTGGGGAAATTTTAAACTCCACTAAAAGTGAAGATCAGTAACATAGTGACCTGATGATGTATTATTTTAAGAATTGTCTGTATTTTTAAAGATGTATACTCTCACCCACACTTAAGCAAATTCAGCATTTGGACAAAAGGTGCAATCGTACAACCACCGTGGAAGAATGTCTGTGACGAGAAAGCTCTGTCACCACAAGCATTTCTTGGCATTGTAGTTAGAGCTCAGAAAATTCAGCAACTTGTCTCTTCAGTAGTCTGTACAGCGTTGGTGTGGTAGAGATTCCTCATTTGCACAAACTTGTACTTTATTGCAACTCATTGTGCTGGAGTCAAAGATACTTGACAGAGCTGGTGGTGGTGTCTTTGCAGCTACACAGTCAGCAGTTGTTGTATTAGACACATTGACCTAAAACCGAGACCCAAATAAGGTCCAGCGTCAGGTGTGTTTTGTGAGGAATCAGTCCTCAAAAAAGCATCGCAGTATGATTAAAAGCTGTCTGCGTTTGATGAATCAGCCCATCCCTGCTGTGGTCTTACCATCAGCTCTCCAAATTCTGTGTGCTACCAGTATCTCATATTATGAGGAAACTTGGAAAATACAAAGTCACTTGGTTTATTTTCCCTTTTTGTTCAGAATGCATCTTAACGATCATTATCAGTTTTCAAAATGCACTTTTAAAGGTGAAAATACAGTGAAGGAAAGACATAAAACTTGGGGAATAGGGGAAAGCTTTATTTATCACACAGTGCAAGCCAGAGCAATTCTAGCAGTTTCTGAAGGTCTGCTGGTGCTGCTGGTGATTTTTAGCCACATTTGTATTTTGTATACTGCAGTCCAACCAAGGTGACCTTTAAGTGGTTTATAGAGGCCTTTTTCTCCCCGCTAGTTGCAACAGCGCTAAATATACTCGTGGGAGAGTTTAAATAATTCAATGCCAACCATCTTAATGTTTTGCTAAGGAGTAATAGAAGAAAAACTAGTTTCTTAAAAAGAAAAAATAGGTATAATCGCTATCACAGATCTATAGGAAGGTACTACTGCAAAAAAAAAAGTACGGTAAATACTCTGAATAACTATGTGGAGGGCAGTATTAATTAGTTCACCACTGTGCTAAAATCTTACTGGAAGAAGGATGAGTTGAATTTAAAAGCAAACTGGAACAGAAGACACTTTCAGATGTGTAACATAGGATAGTTTTGAAAGGATGTCTGTGAGGTACAGCCTTACTCCTGGCAGGTCTAGTTGGCATCGTGTTTATGTGATTATACACAGATTTGAGAGAGCTGTTCCTAAAATAAAATTAATCTCTCTAAATACAAGCAGGATAGCCAGAACTTCAGATGTTGGCATACTGCCTTTTACAGGGTAATTTTACTGAGAACAAAGTAAGCCCTCAGTAGTTTTGGCTCTAAGTTAGCAATATTGATTTCCCTCTCCTGCTAAGCTAAGAGCTTACCAAAATATGAGGCAATTTCCCTGACTTAATGGAAAAATACCTAGCCAAGTATGCCAGCCCTGTCCCCCCAAAAGCAGTAGTTTTATCTTAAGGTAGCTGAGTTGGATGGTTGCAAAATGATACACTGTAGGAAGCTCCCCTGAACTATGAGTCCTACTATTGATTTAAAAGAACCACTGCAGCTGGGAGGCAATGGGACGGTGTTTCC
>NW_010515700.1:41263-72249 GCF_000687285.1 Phaethon lepturus
TACAGCCTCATGTTTTAGGTAAGATGCTGTTTCTAAATCCCACCTCTTTCCACCCAGTCACACACCTGAATTCTGGTGTAACGTAAAATCCATTTTCAAAGAGGTATGCCCTGAAAGGGAGGCAGTCTTGGGAGTATTTTTTTTTTCCTGTTGCTCTTGCTAAAGTACAGCTAATGGAATGAATGTATTTAATCTACCATTTTACAGGAGGGTGTTGGGGCAGCCCAGGGCCGTTATCATGTAAGTGGTTATGTCCGCAGCATGTGAGTGTAAACCGACTCCCAAAATTGCAAAATGCAGATGAAAAGCTACTCATTTCTGTCCTCTGCCAGATGGTTTGATCAGAAGCACAGAGATGCCCATGGTACAGCTGGTTTTATTTTGAGCTAGGACAGACTAGAGTGATATAAAAAGGGAAGTTTATATAAGCAGATTGCACAGCAGTAACTCGCATCAGGAGGTTGTTTTTCATAGACCCTGTGAACTCTGTAAGAGCGTATTGTTTTTTTTCAAATGCAGTATATTCTTTTCCCAGTGGATTGCAGTCAGTAGCGTTCACCTGCTGCCTAAAGAAATCAGTAATGCGCAGTAATGTTTCAGATAATCACTTGATTTATCTGGTCCTGTTCATTTTCAGTTTGTTCCTCTGCAGTTCTTGCTATTGCGAGACATTTTTTTTCAAGCACTGAGTGTTGTTTTGGTAGGGTGCGTAAATTGCATTAGGTCTTAGGCTTCTTTCCTGCCTGCACTGGAACATGGGAAGAGAGCCTGACGTTGTGTCTCCTTACGGCTGAGGTGCTGTAGAGGACAGTGGAATGAAACCACTGTTAAGAAACTCCGAAGTACCCTCCCAGCGTGAACTTGGCTGCTGCTTCATGAAAGAGACTTAAGCTGGGTAAAAGCAGTTTTTCTATCAAGGGAAAAACATGAAATGGATACGATATATAGGAAATTCTGTGCTAAAAATATCATGCTGGTCAAGACTGTTTGGAGCTTAGCAGGCTAGTCTGTAAAGGATAAATTCCTATCGGCTGCAGTTCGGTTCTACCTTCTGGAAGTTGGCTGGTGTTACCGATGTAGTGGGCTCTTTGCTGCGCCATCCATGGGCTTCTGCTTCTGAAGAGTTCAAAATGCGTTTGATAGAAAATGATGTTAATGAACCATACCGTTGATCACAAAATGGTTAATGAATACAACTTTGAATTTATATTGGAGGAAATATAATGGAAGAATGTATAAAGTGATGAAGAATGAAAAATTCACAGAACATCGCTAACTGAAAGCTGTTGCACACAGAAGTGAGAACATAGCCGCTTCAGTGTATTGCGAATAAAGATGGTTCTCTGCCAGGGTTGCACACAAAACATCTGTACATTTCTATGTTTAATTGTTCATAAACAAGTTGTCACAATTGAAACAATGTGAGTCCTAATGGTTTAGCGTTACTGCTCGTCTAATCCCGTTACACGAAGAGTGTCTGCCCATTCAGAACGAGCAGTGCTCTCTTCAGTGCCCTTCGGTGATCACGCCTTCCTTACAGGTTCTCTTGTATTCTACCTGTGCTTCTGTCGGGTATTGCAGCACGGTGTCTTTTGCAGGAGGGATTTTTTTTTTTTTTTAAGTTACTCTCACCAGGTTTAGAAAAGCAAGATTCCAATCTAACTTGCTTACTGGAAAATTAAAAGGTTCCTTCTCCCTCCTCCATGCCCAGCATCAAAAATAAGATGCATCTTAGTGCAGTAAAAATACAATGATCACTGTGGTACTGTTTATTATTCACATTATTCACGTTTTGCAAATGATGTAGCTTTTTTTGTCTGACACTGCCATGAAGTGCTGTTAACTTTTTTCACCTGTTTATACAAGATAATACAGATACCGATCACTGTGTGTGACAGGATTCAACTGCTCCGCTTTGCCTTGACATAAAATTTGGGGACCAAAGGTACTTAAAACTGGGATTTCCAAACCGTGAGTCAGGTGTTGGGTGCGTTCTCTTGATAGTCAGCTGGAGATTTTGTGATGAGCTGATACAATCACACAGAATAATTACACATCTGGGGTACTGTATTGTTTGGAAATACTGGAGCCATATGAAATAAAGGATTATTTTGCAAAATTGCATATTTGATAGTTTTTACACTTTTCTAAAAAACAAACAAAAAAAAAAAAAACAAAAAACAATTGGAAGAGCAAAATTGAAACCATACCCTGGTTTAAAATGTCTGCATACATCATGAACACTTCTGAGCAGCTTTATTTTTTCTGTAAAAACTCTAGACTACCTGGCTGTGATACAATAGAAGTCTTTAAAAGGATTCTATGCATTTTAAAGTTAAACCTTTTATTTTATCATTGGATAATGAAGTAACAACTATCCTATTAAAGCGAGTTAGTTCCTTAAAATTACTCTACAATGGTGTTCATTTTGTATGATAAAAAATAGTTTTCTTGATACCAGTTTATTTTCACCTGCAATTTTCTCCTTCCTTCCTGTTACCTGCATTTTTGTTTTGTATGATAAAATGGATGCAGAAGCCCGTAGTGACACTCGGTGATTTTGCAAAGAGCTGGTCATGTTTGGAATTATTTTCTTGAATTTATTTCATTGGATTTTTTTTTAATCGAATCTTTCCAGCATCCAAGATGTCATTCAGAAATGTAGACAGATACCAGAAGCAGCACTTCTCTACAAAGTTCATTAGGTGTCTCTTCCCTTTTTTTTTTCTTTTGTGTGGCAAAAATAAAGTTGATTTCTTTCAAGATTATTTCATGCACTTCTAATCCTTAATAGATGAGATTATGTTCTTTGGTTGTATTTATTGTGCTTGTATCTAATAGATACACAATCTCCATTGTGCTTACCATAAACACAACAAATAGCAAAATAACACTTCAGTTCACTGTACAGCTGCAGCATTAATTTGTGATAATGTTGTTTATTAGAGCTCTCATCGGGAAGGACACAGAGAGAAACGAAGTGGTAAGGGGAGGAGTGCAGCAGTAGGGAGGAGGGGGGGAAAGCAGCTTCTGCAGCCCTTGCTCACTCCAGCACTGGAAGCTTTGCCAGCGCTCAGGCTGCAGAGTTTCTCCGCAGGTCACTGCGCAGCGATGAGTCCTCTTGAAGTTTCTGGGAGTTGAGGGCACACCAAGTGCAGAACCTGGGCCCTCATCAACACTGGATTGCCACTATCCTAGAAAGATGGGGATCCAACCTTTTTGTGAGCAAGGCTGTAATCATTTTGTAGATGTATATATTTTTTTAACAGTCAGCTAGGCAAAGCAGTATCGAGTGGAACAGCGCCGCTCATTCCGTGGCCCTGGCATCTCTCGCGAATGATAGCTCTTCGCTCCCTGTCACCTTTTGCATTAACTGCTGGTGCGCAATACTGCAATGTCTAACAAAGGAAAAAGGAACTCCTTGGAGCATAGTAAGACATCTTGCACAATTTCCAAAACAGCACCCTGGTCGTACTTATGTCTACCTCTTTGTTTCCCTCTGGCTTTTCTCTTGTTTTTCTGCGTGGTGGTCTTCTGTGAGGGGTGGGGGGAATCAGGGAGGGGGAAGTGGGAGGGAAAACTTGAACTCTGAATATGAAGACGCTGAGGGGGGATCCAGTGCTTACCAGCCGTGTTGTCATATTGAAAAAGCCATTGTTTTTAATTCCAGCCTAGTATGAAATGTTTGTTTTAAAAAAATCCTTCCTGCTGGAAAGAAAAATGTATTTTTAAAAAGAAAAAACATCCCTCTTTTGGCTATGAGAATGTCAGCTGTATGAGTTGTGACCATATCATGATGTGCCGATCAGCTATAAATAAATTTTTATTTCTCAGGACTCCGTCTTGTATTTTTACTCTTCTGGTAACTGTCACAGGTTTTCTGCCAGGCTGCTCTGCATTTTTAAATATCACTAATTTCAGCTGAGGCAGCAAATAAAAAAGATGTGTGAATGTCATGTGTGCTCACTCCAGTTTACAAAGAAACATCTCTTCTTGATTTAAAAAAAAAAAAAAAAACCTGCCCTGTGAAATGTACAGAAAGGCTTGCTGCAGGTTAGCTCGGGGCACAGGGGAATTGCTGCAGGTAGGTTCCAGTTCCAGGTGTTTCTGTCCCTCCTCCTCCACCCACCTCTCTTGAGAGCTGCTGTGAGCTTCGAATATACTACAAAATCATGCGCTTAGCCCATGGGGTACGCAGAGAGAGTACCTAACTTTCCAGCTGATTGTAAGTGGGCGGCTGCTTTTAAAGAAGTTGCAGAGGAATGGGCAGAGCTGTACGAATGGACCAGGAGTCTGAGATGGTCAGACATGTTGCATGCTGTAGTTACCATTTCTTTACTTTTGAGATCACAGCATCTCCTCCTCCTGAAAAAAAGGCTGTCTTGTTAAGTATCTTTACGTAGCAGGAGTCTGTTGGTACTTAAATTTCCCATATGTGCTTAGGTTCTCTGTGGAATAAGGAAGAGGTCTCTTCCGTCAGTTGTCCTTTCTAAGGTCAGTCTGATTCTGTACCAAGTTTAGCCAGCTGGTTTGATTAAGACTTCTCCGTGTGGTTGGAGAAGTGGTATGTCAGGGAATTCAGAGCAGCTAGTGCTAGCATCTAGTGCAGCTGAATAAAGGCTGCTTATATTTTTACTTAAAAAAGATAAACCCCCAAATTGTAGAATTTGTTGTAAATTGTATTACTGTGCAAGTATTAAAGGCTGACAAGAATTGATAGTTGATCTATGAGCACTGAAGATGGCCAGGAGCTCACTGGATTGTCATGTCCAGATTTTTAAGTTTACCTTGGAAGAACTGGGAAAGTTCAAAAAAAGTGGACGTTGTGGCAGTGATAAAGACCAAACTCTGGATCTATGCAATGAGTAAATAATAAGCTGACCTCAGTAAGGCCCATCAGTGTGGCTTTGGGAGAAAGCAACACTGGTTTTGCTAAACAAAACTACAAGACTAAACTTGATGAGATGGCAAATGTGGCTGATTATTGTATGACAGAATATAGTTGAGGTTTTGTAATCTCACTTAAGAATCTGAAGGAGAAAAACTGCAAAAGGTCAATTTATACCAAATTGCTTCTGAAGAGAAAATTTTCCATTTGCAGTTAGCTAGTATAATTCTGCAGAACTGTTCAACAATGTACAATACTTTCATAAATGATACAAAATAAAATACAATTTTTTTATTCTGCCAGTTTGTTAGTTATGAGGACAAGTCAGTGAGTAGTCCAAATCACTTGGTAAAGGGTGTGTTTGAAAGTAAGCAAAAGGAAGGTCATCTAGCCACAAGGAATAGATGTCTATCGGGAAGAGAAATTATCCCAGGAGGCAGTGACTCTGAAAAGAGTTAAAAGACTCTGGCAGCTGATGGTTGCGTATGAGTTTAAATACATGCATACAAATAAAAGTGCAGATTTGACCCTTTCAACAGATAGGCCAAGTAGGAGCAGAGGGCAGTAGGATTTCTGTCTGCAGCATTAGTGAGACAGTGTATTGAATATTGACTCAAAATGGCTAAGCAAGATGGAGAAGTTTCTAGAGCAGTTTTTCCCTCCCTACAGTGTCCTTGTTTCTAGGCTAGGCATGGCTGGCTGGCTGACTTTGAGTTGAAGTAAATGCTGCCCCCAGTCCCTTAGTAAGGTTTTCTTCACTTCTGGGAGGTGGCTGGCTGTTCACTGCTCCTTCCAGCTGTCTTGTCCTTGGTGGAACTCCAGACTCCTACCTCTGAGCTATGGTGCTCTAACTCATCTGCTTGCTACACTCTGGACCTTCTTTTTTTCCCTTGCCCTACAGTCCTGGTTGTTCCTTAGGGAAGAATCATTCCACTGGCTCTCCCCTCCGAAGCAGCAGACTCCACACAAGAGGTTAGAGGCTGAAACTTCAGATTCAGATGCAATGATGTTAAACACTTCTGCTGATTTAACTTCTGTCACACCCTCGCCTACCACCAGCAAGACCAGTCAGCAAGCCTGTTGCCTTTTTCTTGCACATACCTCCTTTCCGGAGGAGGAGGAGGAGATGGGTACAGCAGCACTCTGAAACCTCCTGTCTGCCAGTGTTTTCCCCCAAGGTGAAGCTGCTGGGTTTTCTTCTCCCTCCACACTTTTGGAAACACTGAAGAGGTTTTTCTTGTAGTTCTTCTTGTGTTCCCTGATCTCTGTGTTTCTCTTAGGCTGACACATTGGGTCTTCCTCATCAGCAAGTATTTGAAGGGGAGAAACCTAGATATAGTAGATAGGGCCTGTCCTCCTGCACCTGTATCTTGAAGTGCACGAGATGTTATGCATCCTTCTGAAAAAGAAAGAAAACTCCCTCCACTGGACAAGATGGTAATTGTCTTGCATTGAAAATGGCAAACTTAAAATCTGTTCAACAGAATGGATGGGTTGGGTTGGTTTTTTGGGGTTTTTTGCCACTGCTTTGACTAAATATTCCCTTGCAGCTGGAAAAGGAGCTAGAACATTTTATGTGCAATGCTCTGCTCTGTTACACCACAGCCAAAGACTTACAGGGCCTATGCTTGACAAGCACAATTTTAAGAGCCTTCACAGCTGAACCTTATATGCTATAATTAGGGTGGGGTTGTTTTCCCAGGAAGTTTCTTAGCCATAACTGATGACAAAAATAAGTATAAATATTATTTTAATAGACCAGTAGCCTTAAAACTAAGCTCTGTTAATTGCCCACAAGCCTGCAGTAATATTTGCTGAAACGTCGATTAACCAGCGCTGAATTAATTTCTGGCAAATAAATTTTCATCCACTTCTGTTTATTCCAATATTGAGTATTGATTCCATTGTCACTTAAAGTTGTAGCTGATAGAGTTTGTTACTCCAGCTGTTGCCCTACAGTAATGCTAATAAGGTGTGGTGTGAGTTTCATGCTTATACTATAGCTGTTATCTAATGTTTGGAACAGGAGTATGTTTTGCAGACAACTAAGCATTTGCTAAGTGGACAGAAGAACATGTATAGGAGGACAGTCTCCAAAGGTTGCCTGTAGCACCTAACTACTGTGTGCCCCTTCCACAAGTCTCTCAATTGTGCTGAGAGAAGGATCTAGATTAAGATCGATTTTTAGCATTAGTCATTGAATAAACATTCCACACACACACAAACACACAAAATGAAGCTACACCAACCCAACCGCTAAAAGACCCCAGACAGAGCCAATTAAAGTTACAAAGGTAATCTGGAAAAACTTGAAGTGAAAGAATAAAGTCTAGTCTGCTCAGTTTATCCAAGGGTAAGTAAAATACAATTCTATTATGTGCAGGTATTCAGCAGGTGCTGTCAGATTTCAGACACTGCAGTTCAGTGCAGAATATAGCTGGGTGCAGAATGGGGGGGGAAGTCCTAACTTGTGTATGTGTTTGCTTCTCCATGCCTCAAGTCTTGAAATCAAAACTGTTGTCTTAAATATTTTATTACAGAGCTGAAATAGAAGTAAGTACTGTTTAGCCTAATTACAGTGGGAGGTTGTGACCTACATTATGCAGGTAACTGGACTAGATAATTGTCATGATGGTTTTTGGCCCGAAAGTCTATGAAACTTATAATTTTATTAGTAGCTAGATGGCCAGTTCTTTTCTTAGGCTTTTAACTTCTCAACACAATGTTTCTCTTTTCTGCTCCAGGCTTACAAAGACCCTAATTCTGCAAGAAATAGCAACAAATACAATACTAATTTTTCACACTCCTCAGTAATTTTCATATTTGGAGTAATTATTAAAATGCCTTTATTACATAAACACAGATGATAGGAGCTGCATAGAGAATCAGGCCCCAGATACGTCTGAGCCATTATCCTCACACCCAGAATAGCCAGGACAAGTGCCTCAGGGAAAATAGTGAGGAACCCTGGAGTGGACAAGCATCAAATAACCTTGCTATATATAGGAATTTTCTTGCTAACCCTTCCATTAGAAGCTGGCTTATGTCCTGGCCCACTGAAATTTATATCCCTATTTCGTTTTCCTTTTAGTTTTCTTCCTCAGTGTCAGTTTTGTTTTGTTGTCCTGATACATTTTTGAGCTTGGGGAGGTTAATGAATCCTGCAGGCCACTTACAAGCTCTTTCAAAAGTCCACTTTGTTTCAGAAAAAGCTTCATTCATTATAAATGGTCTGGTTTTGCATTGGTTGTTCCTTCCCCCTTGTGTTATGAGACATTTGAACAAAAAAAAAAAATCCCTGATGTAGCTTTTTTTCTCTATCCTTCCTGGTTTTATATACCTCTGTCAATCTACCATGACTGAGGATTTCTCTGAACTATTTACATTTCTGTTCTCATTCTGGTAGATCCATCACCTGCATAGTTAAGTTCCTTCTGCTTTTTATTAGAACATTCAGAGAATTGATTGTCCTATCAGTATAATTTATTTAAATACTTAAATACAGCTTGATGGTGAGAGGATTAGATTTATTAATGGATTTGCCATTAGTGATTTCCTGACTCCAGTGAAACATATATAAATCAAACAGTAAATATGTTAGCAGCTATAGCAAAAAAATCTACTGACAGCAGTTTTTAATTTCCTGCACAAAAATAACACACATTTAATTTTATTGCATAGTGAAGAAGACTAAAAAGATAAAGCTGTTCCATAAGGTAAAGTGAGCAAACAGGGAGTTTACTTCCTTCATCCTACTCTGTCTGTCTTTAAAAAAAAAAACAAAACAAAAAACACCCAAATGAGGTTCAATAAGCTTCTGACGGTATCTCCCTGAAATCTTGGAGACCCAAGCAGTTGGTTATAGAAACCAACGTGCTACTACCCTGAACCAGAGCCCCAGGTGGAGAGCTCCTCAGGGAACAGCTGTGTCTCCCTAAAGGATCTATGAAAAGTTGGCCTGTAATTTATTATATGACAATAAATCCCTAATAGTCAGTTAAGATGAAGGGTGAGGAAGTGGAAAAACTAAATACTACTACACAAAAAGCTCCTGACCTTTGTTTTCTGGATTGCACGTACCTCTCCAGCACTTTGTTGTGTAAGGAGATATTATATGTGCTGTGTATGGTAATGCTGGCAGCACAGCAAACCTGAGTGTATTAAGGGTAGATATCACAAGGTCAGAAGTGCCAATTGTACTAATTAGTACAATCCTGACTAAAAACAGTTACATGACTTTATTTTTAATGAGCACAAGGATTATGGGAATTTAGATAGAAGAATAATCTATTTTTATCTCGTATTTTGTGAGCTCAGAAGATGAGTCAGGAATAAGCTGCATAGTAAGACAGGCCAGAGCCATTGCTAAATGAACAAAACTGCAGGAACAAAATGCTCCTTGCTTCGCAGCACTGTATGGAAGCCACCAGGTTATGGCAATAACACTTGCTTGGTATCGAAAGTATGTGTTATAATGACAAGGTAATGTACAAGTGTGGTACCTGCCTAGGAAATCTAAATTATTTTTTTTTAATACTTCGGTATTTGCAAGTCAGGCAGGAAAGAAAATACATTTTGCTAACAGTTAATTATACTTATTTCTTCTAATTGCTGCATCATCAGCTATTGAAGGTTAAGAAGGCTAAAACTGTTAAAAGAAAAAAAAAAGCAACAACAAAAAAGGAGCTGTAGAAAACTGCAGCTGTTCAACTGATCCGTCTTCCTCTATGTCATAATCTGACAAAAGGAGTGTAAGCTTAATGTTTTAACTTCGGCAGGGATTCTTTAAAGACAGCTGATGGTTGTAAAGAATAAGAGATGCCCAACCTGTAAGTTGGTCAGTTATGTGGTCATTACTGTACATGGAGCTCGATTAGAGAATGCCCCAAGGCGGCACCACACGCAGTTTCGCAGGCTTCAGGTTGAAAGGAAACCAGAACAAACTCAAACAATAAGGCTGCTATGCCTAAACCTGCCAACTGAATAAGCTGCAACTGAGAATCCATTTCTGGCTCTTTGTAAGGTGTCTCATCAGGCTTGGGCTTGCATTGATTTTTAATTATGATTCTTATAAAAATAATTTAAAAATAAGTATTGACTAATTTTAAAGCATTGTGCTTTTGTGAAGGGACTAAATGTTGTCAATCCAAAATACTTTATTTAACACTCATACCTTCCATAATCAGGATAAAAGATAGTACATAGACTTTGTCCTAGAATGACCATGGTATTTTAATTTTAAAAAAGGGAAAAAAAAAACAAAAAACAAAAAAACAAAACCACTCACCAAAACCACCACACATTTCTTTGAAACGGGAGCCTATGTTCTTAGATCACTGCTGTCAATATATGCCTTGAAGGCAAAGTTGGGTGTCAGTTACTCCAGACCTGTTACTGTAATGGTAACCGTTACTTACGACTAAATTAATGAGCAAGCAATGAGTTGCATGCATGGGTCTTGGGTATGTGTTTCCATAGGGAGTTGACTTACATGCTTATGCAAAATATACATTCTGTGTATAGAAAGGCTCCACGCTGAGATTTGCTTACCCTCTTTCCTGCCTTGTGCACTGACTGCTAGTAATTAAATCAAACTAAGATGGTATCTCCTTTTTGCCAGGAAGACATTTGCATTTCTGAAAAGCTGGAGGCAGACAAAATCAAATCAGTGGGCAAGTCAAAACAACTTTCTTCATCTTGGGACATGGGAAAGGGGGCTTGTAGCATTTAAAGGATCATTAAATCTCATTCACAAAAGGATGTCAGAAAGCTAGCTTGCTTCTTGCACCTGCGGTCTCTCTGCAAATGCAGCCTAGCCTGGAAAATACATGCTAGATTACCTGCGTAGGTCCAGCATCTACAGCTTGTCAGCTTAATACCTGCCCTTGAACGTCTTCAGGATTCGGTTCAGAAAAGTAAAGTGTGACTCTTTATCTTGTCTTTATAAACCTTTATAAAACTTTTCACTTTTCACACTTAATTTGCTTTTATCCCTACCTGACCGAAGTTACATGTGTTTTTAGGATGACTGGATCTCATGAGGGCACCATCCCCTTGGATATGTGATTCAAAAAACTGGCGCACTCTGGGAGGTCCCTGTATTCCAGTTCATTTTTCCAGGGGGTTGAAAAGATAATGAAGTGCACCCCCACTATGCTACATGAACTGGTTGAATAATTTCCAATACAAGCATTTGTGTGGACAAAATATCTTCTGGTAATTAATCTTAGTTGGGAAAGTAGGATGAATCCCAGTACCCTGTAGGGGTTTATAATAACAGTTGATAATTTAGTCTTTTTTAGATATTACCTTTCCAGGTAAGACATAGACCAGGATTTTTCCTATATCAGAGTGTAGCATTAATGTCAGCAAAAGTTAAACTGGGTCTGATTTGACTTGTGCTGCTCTTGCCTCAGCCAAGCAAATCCCCATGGTACTAAAACTGGGTGATTTCACTGGAAGGTTGGAGAACATTTCTAAAAGAACAGCTTGTAGCCACCAGCTGCACCTGGATTGCTCATTACCTTACTATCTGAATAGTGCAGCATGACTATTACCTCACCTGCTGTGGTTCTGCAGAGGCTCTGCTACCTCAATCCTTCAGGACACAGAATCTTTCTTCCAACTTGCATCATCAGTGGAAGTTTCCACTACTGAAATGTTAGAGTCCTTCATCCCCTCCAAAAGGAGATGTATAAATAAGAGGATTATTACATCTGTGCTGAGTTTTTGGACTGGACATGTTTGTTATTTTAAAAGATCTTTCAAACTGGTTGCTGTCATTAGTTTTCTCTGGTGATTTAGCAGGTTACTAATTATGTTACATTCACCTGATCTGTGGTAGATTTCAGATATTAGCTAAACTGACTATCAACCACATTTACTAGGAAGGCCCGGGCTTCTGTGGCATTGGCTTAGCATCTGTACCACTTGCTGTGCTAGCCCAAATAGGAATTTCTCAGACCAACAGCTGTGGGATCTTGAGCTTGTGCTCAAGCAGCGTCTGAGAGATTCTATAACAAACATTTTTGCTAAATTGCCAACAAGAAGCTACTCTCTTACTAGCTTTACTTTCTCCCTGCCCACATGCCGACCCACAGCTAGGGAAGAACTCTGCTGATATCGTTCTTTCTGGGTTTTTAGTTAAGTAATGGCTCATACTTAAGCCTCACATGAGGAGAAAGCTCACTTACTTATCTCAGAACTGTACCATAAAACACAGGAAGTAAAGAGGTAGGAAAGTACTTCTATTCAGCCATGTCACATACCTACAAGAAAGAGAAGGATATCTAGAGATTGTGATTTGCTTTACCATTTGCATAAAAGTGGAAAGAAAAGGCAGTAAGTGCATGTGTGACAAAATTAAAAAGAAGAGTGGTATTTACAGCTGCTTAAAGTGATGAGTAAATGTGATGTGAGGGATGCGTTACATTTTTGCTCTGTACTGGAAAGTCTTTTATTCCAGCTTTATAAAACATTATTTTTTATGGTTTTATTTTAAGTCATTGGGAAACTAGGACTAGCATTAGTTATGTATAGAGCAAATGTTAGGGCTAGCAAATGTGATGAGGTTTAATTCCTGGTTTGTATTGTGTAATGGCTTTTTCTCAACAACAGATATGTCTGGGAGGGAATGAATTTCAAAGTAAATGCCCAAGGCTGAAGTCGGGACACCCGATTGCCTAACATGTGTGAGATGCCCTCTGGAAGAGTACTGCTCAAACACAACCTCTCAAACCAAGTCAAGTCTACATCAATGGTTAAAACACAATCTGCAATCAGTTCCCAGTGATGTGTGCAGTCAGTGAAAAGCAGCCTCTGAAGCAGCCTGCTCATAGCAGTGCCTCTCCTATCTGCAGTACTGGCTCCCTCCAGGTTCCCCCATGGATGGGAGCACCGAGTTCTTAATTCATGGTTCTCATCTACCTGTGGCAGATGAAGAGTTTACTACTGCACCTCGCAGTTTCTCTGCTAGTGGTGACTGCTACAGTAAAAAGTTGTAGATGGGTGATATGCCTTCAGATGTACATTCAGAGTGTGGCATATTGATTTGAATGGGTCCTGATTTTAGTTTGTATTAACACAGCAGGCCAAGAACTGAGGCATCAGAAGGCTGACTAATAATGCTTGTCAGATCTTACTGCAGTGGTCCAAGAGGTTACCAAACAGAGCTTGAGGAGCAGAAGTTCAAGAAGACTTTAGGACAAGGGTCTGGTGAGCTCACCACCGAAGACGAAGTTATGAGACAAGTATTTTGTATTCACCTTTATCAGGGTTCGGTGCCCATTCAGCAGCAATTAAATGCTCTGCCCTGCCCTCTTTTGAACTGTTCCTTGCTAGGGGACCCATAGTATTTGTTTTACAATTTGTTTCTTCTTGCCTTTTACTCTTTTCTGATATAGGCACCTTACTTCTAGCTTGTTCTTTCCAAAAATCTGAAAAAAAAAATTACTTGACTGAAGCAGTTAGTCTGAATGCAAGAGATAGGAAGCAGCTTTGTAGAAATAATTATGTACAAGCTTACAGTGGTTCAGTTAAACACGGCTGAAGCATGTGCAAGCACACTTATTTTGCTCTGAGGCATAGTTTCCACTGTTCCTAAGTCTCCAAAGGCACTAGTTGTGTTGTAAGCAGTACCTCTTGAACTGGTGCTGCTGTGCAGCTCAGCACATAGACCAATTTCTCCCCTTTCTCTCCTACATCTCTTACTACAGAAGTAACACCCCAAGTTAGGAGTTGTTATACTGGTAAAACAGCCTGCTCTGACAAATTATATTAAGCTTTGAAAATAGATTAGCATAACCGAACAGAGATTATCTCATTCTTACTTTTAGGGAGGAGAACAATGTCTTAAGAAAATCGGGTCACCTGCTCCTTGGACTCATTTTCATGGGGGTGTCTGTTCATATCTCTGATGCAATATGTTGATAGGAACATTGATCCCTATAAACATATGCCTCTCATCTGTGTTGACTAATGCATACTAGTAGATACTGTGGGTGAAGCACCGTTATGTAATTGTGCTTGTGCTGCAGATATCGAACTTCCCATAACAGATACTGTGTCAAAGACAGAAGCAGCTTTATCCTAAGTATTATTGCTAACGTGAACAGACCTAAACATGAGCAGATGCACTGCAGCTACATGCAATGTTATGCCACTATGCCATTAATAATTTTAAATTTTAAAAACATATATTGTTTAATTTGTTCATAGAGAAAAAAACAGATCTTTGGGTTCTGAAGTTTTGTAGTTTAACATCTGTGGTGTTATAAAGTCAGTATTAGACAATCGTAAGACGTACATTAAGCAACATATTTTGACCTTGACTACTCAGACCTCAATTATTCAACCCTTCTGGTTATTATAAAAGGGGTCAGGTCCTCTGTTGTCTACTAATTAAAATTAAAAATGAAAATGTTCCAAATTTGTCTGAAACCTCAAAACATATTTAGTATACTAGCAAAGACAAAGAGATTAAAAATGTGGAAGGGGCGAGGGAGAAGAAAATGAAGAGCCCAATTCATCAGAATACTATTGATTTTGACACTGAAATGCTGGAGGCCATTTCAATATTTTAAACAACACATGAAGCCTTGTGGTCAGTCCACTGGACTGGCATTGGACGAGACTTGGAAGCCATGCCCCTCTGGCCTACCAAGTGACTTTGCCTCCCTGCGTTTTTGTGTTCTGCACTGAGTAACGCTGACAAAAACCTTATGCGCACCCAAACCAAAACCAGCTATTTTCTGCCAGCATATATGGTGAATTGCCTTGTGGAAGGATCAAACAAATACCAGATTCTGTGACTCTGTCTGAAGTGAAGCTACAGAGGCTGGGTAACAGGTCAGTGTTTCCTGTTGGATGTGACCAGTATGACTATCACCTCAGAAACACAGGACTAACAACTCCATTTCAAGCGAGGTTTAAACTGGGGTTCTGCACTTTGTGGTATGTCTTCTAGGCTTCCTCTTTCCTTGTTGCACATCCCATGCAAACACAAACTGTGCCCTTAGGTCTTCTAGATGCTGATACTTATTTTCACTCAAAATTACAAGTTATCTTACTTTGATTATCACTCCAGTACACCAGTATTATTCAATTAATTAATATTAGAGGACATTGCCATTTTTCACAAGTAGTTGAATCGCAGATGCTGAAGCAGCAATCTTCATCTGAATTTTTCATTTAAAAAATGAAACCTTTCATGGAGCTGACTAAGCTGTCTGTGTGAGCCAACAGGCAAGAGGACTGATTGATTTCACAGCGATTGTGCAGAATCCAGTGATCTGTGCCACGGAGAAGCACGGAGCAAATGGTCATGCTGTTACTGAAGTTACTGAATTAAAGCTGTCGGTTTAGTACAGTGCATGCCAGCACATCTTAAGCAGAAGAAATTGGAGCCAATTCTCATTAATTAGGAATCACATACCAACTATATGGTATGTTTTTCCATTAAAGACATTAGGAAAGGCCTGTTGGGAAAAGAAATGTATTTTACTGGACTGAATAATAAAAGATACTGTCTCTTCCTACAATCTTGCTTGAGTCATATCCGTGTAGTCGCAATGATCTATAGAAAGCTAAGAATCCATTTTTAGATTCTTCGGCCCAATATATAGCAGCAAAGCAAACATGAAGCTTCCAGGAAGTGTGCTGCAGGGTACATCTAAGCTGAACATGTAAGGAAGTGATTGAAAGGCAATTTCTAGTAGACACATTAATGTAAGAGAAATAAGAAATTATAGTGGTTTATACCCCAAAAGTTCATGAAAAAAGTCTAACATCCATTTCAATTGTACCCTTGCTCCTGGGTTTCTGAGGTGAGTCATTGGTCACATCCAACTGGACACACCAACCTATCACTTAGCCTTCATAAACAACATTTGTACATTGACTGACATTAATTGAGATAACTAACATCTCTGATGCTATGGCACTTTCACAGTGACACTACTCCCTTTTGGTGTACATACAGCTGTAGGCCTTCCTGGGTCTCCCTGTTAGCTTAGAAAAAAGCATACTCCCAAAAACCCCTGAACTTACCTATGACCTTCCTGTCGATGCTAACATTGTAAGCACAAATGCACTACATAATAATTCTCCTAAAGAGTAAGACATATTAAGAAAATTATTTGGACTGTCTGTAGTTAGCCACGCCAGAGAAGGCTTCTTTTTGTACATTTACCTACACTTTTTTTGTCAGCCTGTGGCTTAATGGAATACTGATCTTAAGACCAAACAGCTAGATTCAATTGTAGCAAAGGACAGCTCTAAAATTAGGCTCACTACTTTATATTTTCAAGGCATTAGAAATGTAGTTTATCCATATATGACAGTTTTCATTATGAAATTTATAGACAAAATTATATTCTCCACCCACGCCATCATATTAGCAATTTGCAATAAAATATGCTATAGGAATGTTGGGTTATCCCCAAGCCAAAATGTTTTAAAATTGAGAATTATTATATTAAGATATGACATTATTAAATGCTTATCTAGGACATGAAAAAGGATCCAGCCTTGTCATGACAACATAGGGGAATTATCTTTAAAACATGAAAATGCCTTTAGAGTATTGTATTACATTTTATTGCCATAAAACAGGAGATTGTCTGGGAGTCTTCATATTGCATTTCCATCCCACACATTAGAGATGGGAAAAACATCCTCAGTTTCCAAAGGAGAGATGATTTTTGAGGTTGATCCATCTGTTGTTACCCTGCCCTATAGCTTTCAGGCCCATTGGCCATACTCAGCTGCATCTAAACCATGCAGAAGTCTCAAATGTGATCCTAAGAGGGTTTTTTACTGAAAAATTGATAGCTGCATGGAGGGCACACTCCCCAGCGTAACGACCCCCATGAGAAAAAAATAGGCAGAATACAAGCATTTTCTATCACCTGGTCAGCTGGCCAATCTGTGGATGGCTGCACAGTAACTGCAGCGTGTGTTGTCTATGCCCAGCGGGCATTTCAGGAGAACATGCAGCAGAGCTACTATTATGGGGTGGGCAGCAGAGTTTAGGAGACAAAGAACTCAAATCTGTAGGAACCCTGCATTTGTTGGCTCTATGGTTCATAGAACAGCTTCAGAAGATTTGTCTTCTATGTTTCTTTGAGGAATAATGCTTGGCTCGTGCAACAGATTAGATTACTACAGGATAAATGTATGAGAGTATTAATAATGAAAGCATCTTGCTCTTCTATGCTGCAACCCATCAAAAGGTCAAAATCTTGATCACTACCCGTCTCCTGTGAAGTTGGTAGCAGAGCTCATTTCATTCCAGAGAAGCAGAATTGACACTGGCCTGTGGCCGCACAGGAAAACCGACAGGGACGGTTTCAGTAAAAACAAGCCTCACCCTTTTTAACAGCAGCATGTGGATAACTGACATTCCTGTTGTCCTTGTTTAAAGGAAAGGAAGTACTTATTCAAAACTGGAGGTAGATGACTGTTCTCTGGTTGTAGTCTGTTGAAATAATTGCTACCTGGAAGTAGCAAATATGTTGCTGCTTAGACCAAGTAGGTGGTTCTGTTATTCTTGTAGAAGTTACGTTTCTAGAAGACCCCTGAAATCATCTTGTTTGCTGAAGCTTTTAAAGTATCATACTTAAACTGATTTTTATAGACGATGGCTTTTTATTATAGTCACTGTGATAGAGGACTAGTTACTAAAATAAGCCTGCGCTAGCTACTCAGAGTGAAGGCAGATTGACTTGAATTGAGCTGAGACTTCGTGTGAATACCTTAGTACAGCATTAAGTTCCGATTTTACAAAGTCAGCTGTTAAGATATTAAAAGTTAAGCAAATTTCTTTCATCAGCTGGACAGGGAGCTGTCCATGCTGCATGTAAAAATATTAATAGCCGTAAAGTGTTTTCTGAGCTAACAGGAGGCAAGGGTCAGGGCAAGGAGTTAGGAGCAGACTGGGCTGAGCTCTATTCTCCCCAACCCTCTTGCCTGCCTCTCCCTTGCTTGTAATGCCTGTCCTCACACATCTTGGCATTCTTGCCATGTTTGGGTTTCTTCAGTGGCCCACTCCAGCATCAATCTTTAGCTTGGCTCTCCACAGAAAGGTCACAAAGTCATTATGTACGGCAGGTTGGGATAAAGGAGAGGCCATGTCTGAGAAACTAGCGGTGAGCTAGAGCAGGTCTGTGCTACGCTTTCTGTGGGCAGCTGTAGAAGAGTGAGTGGAATAAATCCCTCTGCTGGGTAGCAGGAGCTGCTCATAGCAGGAGCCAAGCTCACACAAGGTAGGTTGAAATAACTTTTTTTTTCTTTTTTTTTAGGGAGAAGAAGACAAAGGGAAGTGAGGCTGTTTTGAGAGGGATTCCAGATCAGTTTTCTTCACTCTAAGCCATTCATTATTTCAGGATTTTGCCCCCTTTCTCAGGGTTGCAAGAGCTAAATTACTGTGTATACGGTAATAAATCAAGTCATAGTAGATAGGGAGAGGATCTACTGACACTGACACTGTGTAGGGATTGTAGCCAGTGATGTCTGGTTTTATGACTATATTGGCCTCAATGCT
Source organism: Phaethon lepturus (assembly GCF_000687285.1). Lineage (NCBI taxonomy): Eukaryota > Metazoa > Chordata > Aves > Phaethontiformes > Phaethontidae > Phaethon > Phaethon lepturus. Next base: position 59,692 of record NW_010515700.1, read on the forward strand.
ATTCATTCTGCATTGATACCAGTGTTAGAAAGAAAGGAATTATGCATATTTTAAATTTAACCTGTATTGTTTTTCTTAGCTATGTACACAGAATGTATCCTTTCTCCAGTTTGTTTTGGGCACTGTTAGTGGAAAAAGATACAGAAAGAAAATAAAAAGTTTTCCTGTCTCCTGATGGGAACAGCCTTAGATATCCTATGATTTTAGCAAGGTGTTGGATCAAGTGACCTCCAAGTTGCTGCTCTGCCTAGACAGCAGTGTATACGAGTATGCATTGTATATGGGGTTGTCTGCTGTTCAGAGATTCCTTGTAACACCAAAACTTGTGGGTGGGGGGGTGAAATGAGGACAGGATGACAATGTTCATAGCAGAAATACCTCGCAGTAATAGTTGTCATCTCCATCACTGTCAAATTAATTCTGAATTGTTGCCCATCATACACTGTTTAGCTTGAGGGAAGTGAAATGGTGGCTTTGCTTCCGTGGCAGAAATGAGAGTAGTTCAGCCCTCTGAGGAGCCTTGCAGAGTGGCAAAGGAAATGTCAAATATCATTTGATCAAAGAGTATTTTTAAAGTCCTCTGAGGAACAGTGCTTGCTCTATACACTTTATCTCCACTGTATATATAGAACAGAGAAAGAGAAGAAGCTTTTTATTTAGGAAGTATCAGCTTTCAGACACAGCTGGGGATATTTAGAGTTGAGGCTACATTTGGACTGAGACTTAAGTTTTACAGACCAAATCTGCACTTTCAAGAAGCTCTACTTCGATTTGAGAGCAGAAAGGAGCAGTAGATGGGACGACAGACTGAAATTCAGTATTAGCAGGCTCAATTTCAATAAGTAGCTCGTCATGTGACAGTAGGCAAGTCCACTAGGCACTATCACCACTCCTTCTCTAATCCAGCACAGTGACAATCTCAGTGCAGCATTCTAGTCCAAACTATCTCAATATTTAAACTCTTAGACAAAATCTAAGCATGTGTTTAGGCACTCTGATCAATGAGATTGCACTTCAATGAGTGTTAAGTATCTCAATAAATGAAAGAACATCTGTTTAGATACCTAGCTAGAATCAAAATCCCCAAAGCGGTTTGTTTCTACCTTTGTAGTGTACATATTACGTCTAGTGAAAGGGAAAGATGATCATATGCTGAAGAGAAAACAAGGGAAAATGATCCCTCTGTGGACCTTAATCAGTTTTTCCTTAGATGCCTCTCTATCATGTTGCTGGTTCATTTAAGTTTTTTCATCCCTCACTTGAAAATCTACGTAAGCTCTTCTTGGATCCTCCAGCTTACTAAACTGAAATGTGATGGAAACATATTGAAGAAGAAAAAGTTCTGTCTCTAAGAGCCAGTTAGAGGTCTTGAGAAAGAAGCTAATGGTGCTGAATGAGTTTGATATGATGGTCTTGTCTAGAAAGCACTGTGAAGTTGAGCGCTACCAGACCTGTACGTTAATACTAGAACTATCTTAGATGTATGGAGTGTGAGATTAGGCCTTCTTGGTCTATGATGCTGCTGGTGTACTGTACTTAGAGAATTAAATGTTTAAGAGTCATACACTTGGGGTGATACACAAAACCTGGGTTATTCTCTGGGGTCAAGCAACTGTTATTGTTGCTTAAGGCTTCATAGATTAATGGCTACCTTCCATCTTGCAAAGTGACCTTAAAATTGCAGTCAAAAAGGGACTTAGAAATTATGATGACAGTCTGAAGTAATTACTCTGTGTGCAAGTAGTTTGCTACATACGCATTCTATATGCCTGGCTAAAAACAATGCAAGACTCTCAGCAGGTGCTAGTGAGAAAACAGCTAATGGGAACCCAGGTGCAACCAGTAGGGTCACCTCAAGGATAGAGCAACCCCTGTAATTCCTGGCACTGAGTTTAGAGGCTCTAGGGATTTTGCCCTCTCCCTTTTTTTTCTTCCCTGGGCTCATAATGGTGGCTGTGTGGCTCTCTGTGGCCAGCAGAAGAATCACTTTTTCTGTGGTGAGCAACTCCAGTAAAGATTTTATTTGCAGGGTCACTTTGACATAATTCTAGGAGGTGGCATCATAACTTCTGGCTGTTAAATGCTTCAGTCTATTCTATATAAAGCTTTGGAGCATGACTAATTAATATAATAATCACCTCTAGCAGAGAACACATTAACTGCCTGAACTCTCAGGACTTAGAAGATCTGAGAGAACAAGTTGTAAGACACTGAGAAATTGAATTAGCAGATTCTCAGGATGGCAGACAATAAGGGACTTCATGCATTCATGTGTGGTAAGGGATGAGTTCTATGCCCCCGGGACCTAGGCAAAGCTGCTGTCTTCTCTGGGATTACACCATGTGGGCACTACCCTGAGGACAAAAGGGAATGAACTCCGGAGCACTCTGGAGCCATGTATTTATTCAAACTAATATTCTGTGAATCAAATGATCTAATTAACTAAACATGCATTTGACCACAAAAATGTTATGTTATTTTTAGCTAACATTGCAAACCTACATCAGGGTTGCTTCTTTTTCTCACTGAAACTCTTCATCTATTTTCTACAAAATTCCCCTATTTTTCTGATTTAAATCATCAGTAACCTGTGTGGCTGCTCTTGAATTTTGATCCTCAGAGCCTGTTATGTCTGTTCATCTTTTTTAATGATAAGATAAGCTTCTAACAGAAAGATAGACAGAAGTAATCAGGCTCTTTGAAACAAGTTGTAACCAACAATATGGGTACAATTAAAGTTTTCTTTCTGTTTTCAAGTATAAAAAAAAAGAGGGCAATTACAGATCAATGTGATCCATAAAATTATATTCCAATTTGGATTTTTATTATGGATTTCCAGGCTTCAAGCTAAGTTCCAGATGATACTGAAATCACCAAAATCGAAGCAAATAAAATAGTGTGAGAGTATGAGCTTCAGCCCCTCCAAAACCAAATGAGGTATTGTAGAAATCAGATTTCACTTTCAGAGAGAGAACGTCTCAATGGCCTTAAGTATTTGTCTGTTGCATACCACAATAATTGTTACCATCTTAATTTTGCAGACTTGGGGACTGTGGAGTGCCAGAGGTGTCAGCAGCCACTACTCTAAACTTTCTTTTACACTGTAGCCACTAACAATATATTGCCCTACTGTGTAACATTGCTGCAACATTTTGTCCCATTCTCAGTTTCCAGAAGGATGATAGCAATCTGGAAGGAAAAAAAAAACCCCGAACATGATCAAAGGCTGCACAGATGGTTTTGTAACAGCTGATAGGTAGCTGCAGTTGTTGATGAGTATTTTGGAGGTGACAGACAGCAGCGGCAAAGAAGAATTAGTGCCAGCATTTAAAGGGACTCTGCCAGGCATCAAAATAATCCTGATGAAAGAAATGCTTCAAAAAATTTTCCAGCACTGAGATTTTTTACATGGCAATAAATTCCCCAAAAGACCAGGACATCTCTCCTCTCCTCCTCTCCTCCTCTCCTTCCTCCTCTCCTTTCTCCTCTCCTCTCCTTTGTCCTTTCCTTTCTCCTTTCCTTTCCTTAAGATAATTTAAAACTGTGCTGTGCAGTAGCTTTCAGAAAATGTGACCCTGGGAATATAAATCTCTTAAGTGTCTTTCACAAGCTATTTGCTGTGTACTGCTGTGAACAATTACAGAATTACCTTCTGTTGTAACATGGTCGATGTATTGTCTTCTAGGAAAGAGCTCCAGTTCTAACAAGTAATAACCCAGTTCCTATCAAGTTGACTTTTGACAGAGTACCAGTCATGTATCACTGCAAAGTGCACAAGGGGCTTACTATGGAGGCTGTTTGACACAGCCAAGTAGATCTTCAGGGTCATTTAAGAAAAGCCTTGATAGGCATCATGAAGCCTAATCCATCAGCTAGTGACTCTGTTCACACCCAGGAGTGCTCCTCGGTCAAGGCCCAGTCGGTCAGACTGCAAGACATAAGCATGCCCAGCAGGTGAGAATGGTGCCTAAGGCGTCGTGACATGTGCAGCAGAGGCTCAGGACTCTGTGCCTACCCGGAGTCTTGTAGGAAAAGTGTTACACAACCATGGCCTGAGCCTGCAGACTGCACCTCTTTGCAACGCTACCACATAAAAAAATCTCAGCCATGCAACTCTCCCATTTTCTGCTGCAATGCATGTTAACAGCAGCAGGAGGGCATATGTACCACCTGGACATGCTAAACAGCCAGACTATCCCAAATTATTGGATGTATGATTAGACAGTTGTCATGAAATATCGAGCATGGTTTCAGTTTTGGATATGTCCGAAAAAAATGAAGTTTGTGTAAGTAAGTTCAACATGAGAACCTAGGGCCTGATTAACAGCAATCAGAGAGATATTCTCTCGGACTTTGACATATCCAAGGCTATGGCCTTCCCCATAAACCCAGCAGGTTGACGGGGTGACTGTCAGATTGAAGAGGTTTTTAAACACAAAGGCATCCTTAAAGAACAAAAGGGATACTGTTGTTCTACCTCCAGAAGCCTGCTATCCAGCAGAGTTTTTTAAGGCAACTGGACCTTTCAGCAGCCTAGGCTTGCCACCCACCAGAAATCTAAGCAGCCAGCATGTTCTACACAGAAGATTTTTCACCAGCTTGGAGGCTTTCATGATGGGCCTTGGGGTCTTTCAGGTAGGTGAGTCATTCCATCAACTTTCTTCTGTCTTGGACAGAGATGGAGGACTTCTGCCCCAGAAATAAACTCTGAACTCTGAGACAACATTAAGAAGTGGGATCAAAACACAGGCAAGCTGCTTTTCATGTTTCCCCTTAGTCATCCTTAGCAGTGGGTTTAGCATGTGATACGACAACCAGACAAGATTCTGAGATAATGCTCTGAAACATTGAACAATGAATGACAAGGACTGATGTTGGTTTAGGATGCTGTCTAGTGAGCTCGTCCTCACTCCTCCAAACTTCATGCAGTCATTCCTGATGCACTTAGCCTCTTTAGACAGTTCTGCTATTTTTATAGGTGCCCTTGCTCTGTTTGAGGGCCCATCTCATGCACAGGCAATTGAAGCATAGTTATCTGTCAACTGTACTGAATATGTCCCTATTAGACTTTTTACTTAAGCACTCTGAGCTGCCTCTAATTTCTGATGGTATAGTCCAGCCTTTCCAGGAAAGCCTGGCAATAGATATTTTTATTTTGATATAAAACTACCCTGTGCTGCAATTACTTTTTTTCCGATGTGGTCTGTCACAGGGCTGAGGGCAAATAATCCTGCTGAACAGGTAAGCTCCTGGAAAGTGGTATCAGCCCTGAGTAGAGATCTTTCATGCGGCAGGTTCTCCCTCTGGTCCCAAATAGTTCCAGGTAGCTTTTGATATTTTCTATTGTTGGATTTGCTGAGTGCCAAGAGAAGTCTCCTTTGAACATGAGAGGACGAGCTTCATTGGCCTGGAAAACTACAACGTGTTTCTTCTCTTCCATTTGGAAGATTAACCTTGAACTTCTGATGCCTGCCACCAGCAGCTCTCTGTTTGGCAAGTTGTGGTGGGTAGCATGAGTCATAGTGCTATGACCTTAGTGCTGAGCCTGCTTGATGCCTATGGCTATAGAGAAACTGCAAAAGTTCTCCCATCTATGATCATAGGTGTCCTTAGCTTGCTCGCTGAGGAATGGCAGCATTCTGAGTCTGACTTCCCAGTCCTAGCCTTACACCTCTTCTCTGCAGTGAGCTTAAGGTACATCTACGCAACACATCAGTGTGGGCTCTGAGAGGGTAAATCAGGCTGTTGCTACACGATGGCATTCAGGATCATGGGTGAAGTACAGAAAAGTCAACTACACTGTCAGTATTGGAGAATCCTACGTTAAAGGGCTGTGCTGGTTTTAAGAAACAGCCCGACTGACTCCCACTGAAGGCAACCAAATTTTTAATTGCACAAGAAATATATACACTTTCGTTTTGACATGCTCCTTCTCAAGATATTTGTATGAACAAAATCTGGAGAATGGGACAAGATTTCATAACCATATTGGCTGTATCAGTCCTGCAATAGCTGGCTTCCTGTTTTCTCCAATTAACCTGAATGTCTGCCTTTTCCGTAATGAGTTCCACTCAGAACTTGGTGCTCCCTGGGCAAGAGGTCATATTAATGTCATTAAGTCTCTTCCTGGAATCCTGCTAAAGCAATAAGGCAGAAAAATTGTAAGGAAAAAGTAAGGTGGCCACCTCGCTCTTTAAAGGCTTAGGCCTAACCACTGTATTTGTTGATTGTTTCAAATGAGGACAGCTGAAGATATTTAAACATATTTGAGCATGAAAGCAAAATTTGTTAAACTGTATCTGCCAGGTGCCAAATGTTCCACAGGTATCTAAAATAGATGGGCCCTGCCTTACCTGAAAGATATGCTGAGGCAGTAAGTTCTTTAAAGAGTTATATTCAGACACAGTAATTCCCTTCTGTTACTTCCACTGATGACAGTGGCCCTCCTCTACAAGCCTCACTCCCCACCTCTTGTTTGCTTGTAAAGTTTAAGCCAGAAAGAAACATGCTCTCATCTAGCCTAACTTCCTGACTAGAAGATTTCACCCTGCTATTATGGATAGAACTTAATAATCTGTATATGGTTAGTTTATCTTTCAAAAAGAAAGTTAAACTCACCTTAGGTGTCTGCTCCTAAGGTTACTTGCTCTCTCACCTAAAAATCTGTGCCTTTTCCTCTAATTTGTCTGACTTTAATCTCCCAAAAATCAGTTCAAGTTATGCCTTTCTCCATTAGTCTAAAGAGCTTGTATGTACCAGGTGTTTTCTCCACATGAAAGCACCTATTCACTATAATGACCTTACTGTAATATAAGTAGGACTGGATTTCAGTTTGGTTTCAGAATAATACATGACAGATTAAAAAAACATGTAGTTCAGTAAGCAGTGAAGCTAATGAAGTTTGTTTTCCTGTGGATTTGTATCTCATGGTTAGATTCTCTGCTGTCTCAAGAGCACACGTTAGTCAAAGGTTTTCACAGCAGCAAAGCCATTCCTCATCATCATCACCATTATCCCTGTGGATTCTCTGGTCTAATAATATAGTTGGGCACTTTAGAATGTTTCTTCCCTCTGTGCTGAATTATCTTCTTGGAACTTGTAGGAGGGGAAGGGATATAAAGACTGATAGAAATATATAGGTGATATGATCAATTAAGTTCCATTTCCATAGGGAACTAGACAAAAAAAATAGCTCTATGCAAATAAACACTGGCTTTTAAACCTTTGCAGTGGAAAATGCCACCCCAGACGGTAGCATTTGAACTGTCTTGGTTTTAAAATCTTTTTTTGGTACTGTCATTGGGAAACACACATACCCGGATCCCCACTAAGGCAATGGGTATTACAGTTTCTCCAAAATTTAGATCTTTCCTGTTGAAAATCAGGCAGCCAGTTTCTTGTAATTTGAGCTTAGGGACACCAGGGAGTTCTGTACCATGCGGTACCAGAATATTTGTCTTCTGCCAAAAATTTCTGTCTCCCCATCCTCTGCTCCAACCACATGGCCTTTTTCCCTTAACAGTCAATTACATCAGCTATAACTGATATTCTTGGCACAATAATTTATTCATCTCCCCAAAGCAAAGAATTGTTATGAGGTTTCTGCATGTTTCTACATGTGGCTACAGTATGTCATGTACTTGTACTGTCCAGAGTCCCAATAGTGACAGGTGCCACCTGTTAAAACACTGCTACAACTGTTTATGGATCTTGCTTCATGGAAAATATTGTCTCTAACCCATCTATCTATCTAATGCACTTGTAACCTTTAACATTACAAAATCTGAATGTGTGTTATGGGCAGTACCCAAATAAGACTAGGCATTGTAATTTGAGATCAGTATGGTACGCAGACTGATTCCTTCGGTATCTGCTACAAAAAAATCCCTGAAGCAGGTATTTCACTTGAACTAAAGTTTTCTCTTCTCCATTTGCTCCTAAATAAGCAAAATGTAGGACTGACAAGGACTAAACTCTGCCTTTGTCTAAATAGAATAGGAATAGGGGTGGCACTGTGTCTCTGCTGGCAGTCAGTTTGAAAAATTTGGTCAGTGAGTGCATGCTTCAGCCAAAGGAAGTGTGGTGTGAATGAAGCTGGAGAGGGCTTGGCTGTCCTCCAAGCTTAAAAGCCGAGTTTGCAGAAGCTGTTGTGTCATTAAAGAGTGTCCCAAAGTATATTGAAGCCTTCCATTTGAAGGCTCTGCTGCCTGTCTTTCCAGGCATTGTAAGGCAGGAGATATTTGGCAGCAACTGCACACTATCTTACTGCCTTACTACCTTCTGAGTGTACAGAAAGATACTGGATTCAGAGTCAGCCTGAACTGCATGACATTTTGCTGGTGCAGTGACATGTGAGAGAACGTGGGAGAGAGTTTGCAGTCACTATTAGTGATTTCACTTTAACGTTTAATATGATCTCTGTGCATTTTTCTCCTACAGGAGAAACAAGGCAGAGGAAAATCTATTATTCTTATGCATAGCATGGGTCTATAGACATGGAGGGTTAGAGCAATAATGACTGGCCTGGTAATGAAAATATCTGTGACAGTAATGGTGCATATAGATCTGATGATGGCTGTACTTGAAAACATTCTCCCAGCACATCTGAAGGGATAGCAAGTACAAATAAATTCACGGAAAAACATTTGAGACTGACTGTTCCACAAGGAGAAACCCTAGAATTGTTGCTTTTCAAAAACTTAGGCAGCTCAAGTTAGCAAAATATTTACTTATTGTAGCACTTAAAACATTTTTTTGTCAAATATTTTAAGAGGTACTTCCTAGAAACTTTAATCTGCAAAGTAAGTATGCTACCTCCCTTTCAAAAGAGGAGAAATTGAGGCACAGATCCTAAACTTGCCTATTTTCCTAGGAATGAGTAAGTGAACCCAGAACAGAAATCACAAATTGTCTTACTAGAGTTCTTGCTAGAATTACTAGAGACAATTACTCTAGAGACAATTCCAGTTCTTCAGATTTTGATGAATTTAGGACTTAAGGTTACTCAGGAATTTAACTTTTGAAGTTCTATGCACCTCAAAAAAAATCAGTCTCTTAATCAGTTTGAATAGTGGTCTTAAAGATCAGTTGAAGCACTTTCTGTTCTTAAGGTAAATGAATACTATTTTGAAAATTAGCATATATATGAAGACATATATAATAGATAGAGCTGTTAGTTTCATTTCAAGAAACAGAGCTTAGTAATTATATGCTTTCAAAACGTCCGGCCATGTACTGTATTTAAATATTACTTTACAGAATATAAGGAATGGATAAAGCAAATCTGGAGTTAGCAGAATTCATATGCTACCCTCTCTGAATGCAAAAACATGTCTTTTCTACTCTCCCCAGTCTCCTCCTCATTAATTCCCATGCTGTTAGCTTTTTGTTTTTTCAGTGTTTCATGTAAAACCTTAACCTGCTGCTGAATTTATTTCATGTGGGTTTATGTTTTCCTCATTTTAATGGTTTGTAATGCAAAATCATAAAAGTATAGCTGCTGCAACAAACTCCATTATCGAAGCTTACCTGCTGCACATATTGGTTTTGGAGTCTAACTTGGCTTTAAATCCTAACATTACAAAAAAATGAAAAGTAGCTTGGTCTTCAGCACTGTAATTAATGCTTCCAAATTTTGTCCCTTTGCTGTCCTGTCGACAGCTGTGTTGTGCAGAATTTCTTCAATGAACACGTTCTTTGTTTTCCTCCCAAACCAGTAGAGGAAAAATACTAGGAAATTTTACCCTCTGATACTTTTTAGACAGTGCTTCTGCCTAATACCCCAGCATTTTTTATGTTTTTGTTAATCCTAGATGTAAATTTTGACATTAAAATCAGCAACTAGAAAATTAGAAAAAAAAATGGTGTCATCTGTGTACAATAATGCTGGGAAAATGTAAAATTACTGTGCACGGACCAAATGAGAGAAGGTGAAGAAAAAACCCCAATAAAGATATGTAAGGACAAATGCAACTGAATATTAAAAAACCCAAATTACTTATGTGGTAAAAATGAACTAAAATAAACCACTCATGTCTCAGTCACTCCAATATTTATATTTCCTCTTGTTGTCATTTAAAAGTATTCTTAAGATCTCTTACCTTGCTAATATTAGATACTCAATTCCTCCTTTTTTGCTAGAAGACTCTGGCACATTTCTGCGATGCTGGAATATGATTTTACATGTCTTTCACCTTTTTGAAGAGAGAGGACAAGATTTTTCTGAGATATTTTTCTAATTCGTTTTATAAATTGCATTTATTGTTCATTATTCATCCTCTTTCTGTGTTTATTTTCAGTGCTTTTCCTATCAAGCTTCTTTTCTCTTTCTGAACCTGTACTTCCATGCAAATTTCTCTGATTGGCTAACAAAAGAAGTTGCCAGAAACATAATTTAATTTGCTACAGTGCTTTAAATACTTTTTTGTTATTAATCTGTACAATTATACCCGGTTGGACTCCCAAAGCGAAGTGTTAGCCATTTATTTTACTTCTTTCCATGTGCAAAAAAGAAAATATATGAGGAATATCAAATTACCTTTCAGAGTTGAAAATACAATACTTGACAAAAGGGGGCCCCATTTCAAATTTTATATATATATTTTGAATCATTGGACTCTGGATTCTCTTATATAGCCAGCATGAAAATCAGAAAGAAAGAAAATGGAGTGCCTACTGAAAATTTTAATGACCACTTATAGAAATGCCTTTTTCTCAAAATTACCCAGCTCTTTAAAAATAAGTATAATCAGAAGTAAAATGACTGTGCTATTGGGTTTTGGAGCATGACATTTTGACATTTCTCTGATTCAAAACATCATTTCTAAAGAAACTTTCAAGACAGTCCCTAGACAAAACACAGTATTGAAAACCTACTCCAGTTCTTCTGTAATAGAAAGACTCACATTGATAACAGTGGGAATGCATGATGACCTTTTGCTAATTTGAAAGTACAGAAGTTTGAAATGGAGATTTTTGAAACGAGAAATAAAGCTTACAGCCTGAATAATAAGTACTGTAACTTTTGTCATTTTTATTGCATAATGTCGTAATTTATTTACTATGCTAATGATGTATGTGAGGGTTTTCTTTTAAGGTAATTAAAATCAATTATAAAAATGAACCATTCAGAACACCCTGTTACTCATTAACAACAAAATTAAAATGTCTTTACACTGAAGAGAAGGCTCCAGGGAGACCTCATTGCAGCCTTCCAGTACTTAAAGGGGGCTTATAAGAAAGATGGGGACAGAGTTTTTAGCAGGACCTGTAGCGGTAGGACAAGAGATAATGGTTTTAAACTAAATGAGGGTAGATTTACACTAGAGATGAAGAAGAAATTTTTGACAATGAGCGTGGTAAAACCCTGGCACAGGTTGCCCAGAGAGGTGGTAGATGCCCCATCGCTGGAAACATTCCAGGTCAGGTTGGACGGGGCTCTGAGCAACCTGATCTGGTTGAAGATGTCCCTGCTCACTGCAGGAGGGTTGGACTAGGTGGCTTTTATAGGTCACTTACAACCCAAACTATGCTATGTTTTTTTCCTGTAATGAATAGGCATTATGTACAGATAGAAAGCTATAGGATTTTTATAATGGATAACAGGAACTTTTGTGCCTCCTGATGATGAAAGTAAAAGCTTAGATTTTTTTAAAGACTAATATAAGGATATTTCATAAATATTCAGTAATAGCATGACATCTATCCCCCTCAAACCTTTTTCAAAGCCTGAAACAAAATGGGAAAAGAATTAATGAGACCATGTGGAGTTGCGATATGAGAAACTACTCTGCCCTATTGCTGAATTTCTAGGTCAACAAGTACAACTGTTCCCTTTTACACCTGATTCAGGCATTACACAAGTCTGTTGCAAGTCTTTGCTGAAGAACTAGGAGTTCTTGTTGCAGCCATAACCTCTTCCACGTAGAGGGAGATTAAATTGAATTCAGAACTGCACTTTGGTATCACTCCAGCATTATCCTAAATGATGGTAGAAAATACACTACACGCTTCTTAAAATTTCTGTAATGTTATTTAGTATATTGTGGTGTTATGTAGTGTCAATTAATGTAATCATAATAATTACTGGTTCAACTTTTGGATACGGACCCATGCATTTCTGTTTTTAAATTTATGTTTTAATTTTTTTTTTAATTTACATTTACATTATTTGGTTTATTTTCAAGAGGTGTTTGTATATGTTACAACACAGGTGTTCATATATGGTGTAACAATAAATCTACCATGACTTTCAGAGTTTTTAATTAATTTCTTGAAGAATCATGAGGAATTTACCTCATTGGTGTTAAAGGACAATTTTCCAGAACAAATTTCTACTATTTTAAATAGCTTGAGTTTTTTTAAACACTGCTCAATATTAAAAAACCCCTCTCTGTTAAGATCTTCCGATTTTCTACCGGTATCTGGTCGATAGAGTTCAGTACTTCAGGAGAGGGGATAATTTATTGTTATTTTTACGGGAACAAATGTCTCTTCCTGAGGAGCTCGAGTACGTTCCGTATTTACACCTACACGCAGGGTGGTTTATCCAGCCCCGCC
>NW_010515700.1:72366-72566 GCF_000687285.1 Phaethon lepturus
GGTCGGGGCCGGCTGGGGGGGGCCGCGGGGGGGCCCCCCCGCCGTTGGAGTTAACAAGGGAACCCCAAGAGTTCCTTTGCTGGCAGTTTCACACCTTGTTCTCCTCAGCATACCCTCGGAACGAAAAGACATCAAAAGCTGTCGAGCTGGCGGAACCCCGAGAGGCCGCCTAGTGCCTCACCGGGTCTGCGGGGAAGGAC
>NW_010515701.1:0-5584 GCF_000687285.1 Phaethon lepturus
CGCCAACTGGATTTAACTCCATTCACCATGAGTGGTGAAGTAAAACTGTTAAAGTAAACTGTTAAAGAATGATTTCAGACATATGACACTAAACAAATAGTAGGCACTGTGGACAGAGTAGGAATAACAAACTAGGGGATTCAATTTAGCTAATTTAGCTGGCATGACTGAAGCAAGAGCTCCTTGAAACACAAAGTTGTTTATATACCATGAAAACTTGAGGGCAGCAGCTGCTCTGTCATTAAGAGGCAGCCCAGAGCTCATACTTGGCAACCAGAAACATCCTGGTCTCTTCTGAATCTCTCTCCTAATTCTAGTTAATGTCAGAAAAGGGGACCTGGTGTCTGACAGCCCCCATATGCAATCACCCTCATGTTTGCCCTTTCCCCAAAATTGAACCCCTTTCAGTTTATCATAACTCCTACCTACTGTACCTGCTTAACTGGGAAAGTGAACTGCTGGCCAAATCACTGGACTGAGGCAAGCTGGGCAACGTTGCCACGTGCTGCGATGCTGAAGGCAGAAGTGAAGCAGTGGTAGATACCACGCTAGGCAGAGAACCAGCAGAAGGTAGCAAAGGAGAAGGCTCTGTCTTAGGCGCTGGAACTGATGAAGTAGCTGCAACGAGTTAAAGAGAGGCATTCAAAGACAAATTCCAGCATACCTGACATCCCAGCCTGGATCCAGGAACACAACAGTATTCACCCCTTGGTTTACAAAAACCTGGCCATTAACAGTATCAAGCAGCCTGGCTATTAATGAAAATTCAAACAGCAACAGAACTATCATTTTCCCCCTTTAAGCTCTTCACCTACAATAGATTTATAATTTTCACTGCTACATGTGTAGTAAACTACAGTCGTCTTCACTTCATCTCCCACTATCTGGATTACTAACTTTTGCTCGCAAGTCAATCCTCATTTTAAAATTCCTTGCATTTGGTTCCGCAAACAAAAGTCATTCGCGCTTTTCAAGGCACTGTACAAATCTGCTTTTACCTACAGCTCTGCTTCTTCATTCCAACCCACACAGCACCTTTGATGTTTGAGACTTGGATCACTGGAGTACAAGGGCACATACAACTTACCAGTTTGGAGAACTGAGTCAAATGTATAATGCAGTAGAATAAAAGAAGCTACAATAAAAGGCCACAATTGAGCACAGCATTAAGCACTTTTAATGGCTAAAGAGTTGTCAAATGTTGTCTTACTTTATTTGACCGAGATAACAAAAAGCATTTAGCATTAATATTACTTTTTAGGCTATACAGAGTAGAACCTGTTTATCACAGATGTGCCTTTCCAAAGGATCACTACATTGTAATAAGACACTGAACAACTCTACTGCTGAACATAATACCCAGCTGTTTCTACATTTATCTCTTGTCCTCTGAAGATAATACACAGAATTAGAGGCACTCACCCACCAATAAAACTCAGAGAGTTGAGCCCTGCCTTCTGCTGGGCCATACTTCCATACCACACCAGAGACCACTACCCAGTGGATCATCACTAACTTGCAATGCATGTGAAGACAGCTTAGAATGGTCACCAAACAAAAGTCAGATATACGCTTGGAAGTTACGCATCACGGTTTGTTCATGTTATTTGGTTTCCTTGCTAAATGACCCAAGTCAGGTTGCTGGACTCGGTGTTATGCAAACAGAAATCAAGAGGTCTTGGCCTTGGCAATAAGTATGAGGGTAACTGACAATAGAGAAGGAAATTCAAGTGACAAACAGAAACATAGTTATGAAGAAGGCAACTATATCACCTGATACCTCCTGGAAAGATACATATAAAAATAAGTAAATAACATTTACAACTCTCAATACATTTAGAGCAGGGTTCCCTTCTTGAAGTAAAAGTAGATGTCTTCAATACAAGGGATAGAATCACCATCTTCATTAAGAACCCTTACAAGATGCCTGAATGCAATGTGCAAGACAAAGAAAACCAGGAGACAGAATTATAACACGCCAGCCATGCTTTGAACTAAGGATTTAGGAAGCATGAGATCTGGATATTAAAGCAGCAAAGATGGGAGATGAACAACTAAGAATATTATCAGCGCATACAGAAGGGAAAAGGTCAGTACTTTCAAATGTTAAGAAGAGGAGAGAATTTCAAAATAGTTTGGATGTGTGAAATAGATACATGGAAGAAGACGGATTCCAGTTTATGTGCTTGAGATACAGAAAAAAACCAAAAGTGTTCTCAAAAGAGAACTGGCATAGAAAAAAGGACTAATAAAGCCATTATAGAATAATTACAAAAATATTAGGAATTCTCAGATCTTCATTTTCCATAGCAAAAAGACAAGCCCTGCAGTGAATTTCATAAATTGTTTATTAATTCTGTACATGAGAGTAAGAAAGTTTTCCACTTTAAAAGTTGTTTTTATATATATTTATATAACAAATTTTCAAGTGCTCTTTGGGCATATACACACCTCCTGCTCATTTCAATAGAACCTGGCACTAACAAAACACTGTTTACAGGTCTGAATACTCAACTTCTTTCTACTCAAAAGTATAAAAAAAGGACTGCCCCACTAATGACCTACCTGAAGAGATGTTTAAGAAGAGGATAGACCTAAAATTGAATTGTTGGAATTCCAAAAGATGTTAATTCACACCGCCGCCCTTGAAAACTTCCACAGAGCAGCACATAAAGGTTAGAAGAGTGAATACGATAATTATTTTAATTCCAGGAAGAGAGCTGTAGAGGTGCTACAGGTAAAATACCACATTAGAAACAGGCCAAGATGAAGATAACAGTAACGCCTGTATCAGAGCCAGCTGCAAGGTAGCAAGCTACCCGGCAGAGGGAGCATGTTAGTCACCCTTATTCCCCACGGGCTCCCAGCAGGGCATAAGTAGCACTATACCCAGTGAGAGGTGCATTCAAAGAATGCGACTTTGTTTCCTTACAGCTAAATGCTACTTGCAGCTTCCCAACTGACAATTGGAAGAATTGCTAAGAAATTTGATATTAATTTTTAATTTTATATTAATTTTTGGCAGATAAATTCAAAAGAAAAAGCAGCAGCAAAGCAGCTTCTCTAATTCTAAGACTGCTTAGGTTTATAGATTTAATAGGGCTGCTTTCATACTTCAGTTTTAGTCAAGAAGCAAGTAGTATATCCTATGCAAGTACAAAATAAACTCAAATGGGTCAGCTAAAAAATTAGCCAGTGAGAACAATATAAAACCTTAAACCAGGTGTCACTGCTACAGTTGTGCTCACAGCAAGTAGTAAGGAAAGATCAGAAAGTTGTGTGCACAGACAAGCTTTGTAAACTTACTGTCAAGAGTTGCCTGTGTTCTAACACCGCTGTGCCCATTCTGTAAACAAAGGAGAAATGAATGAATAAATCATGTTAGAGGTATATTAAATTTTCAGACTGAATCACACATTGAACATGCTTCATGCAAAATTCTATATTCATTCTAAATTGAATGACAAAAAAGGTAGAAAATTAACTTTTTACTGTCTTTAACAAAACCACATAATAAAGTTGTCTCAAGTGCAAGGTGTCCTGAACATACAGAATCCCATACACTGCCCATACTACACCCATCAGCAGGAGACCTTCCCATGTACTGTATATAACAAACTTCAGGTTCACACAGATATGAAAGAATTGCATTAACATATAGGAAATGGTTGTGCTTTTGATCTAATGCAACTCACAGTTTTAACTATCCAAGTTACACAGACACCAATTTTTTTCCATTGAAAGATAAGACTTGAGAGGCACCAGTTATTTTTTGGATAACGCTGGAGTACAGAAGTGGATAGTCTACGCTTGATCCTCACCAGTACATATGAGCTAGTGCAGAAGACAAGTGTGACTGAGCCATTACATAACAAAGGCCAGAAGTAAATAAACTTACAAACTCTCACAAGTTCCTTCAACATTTAATAAATTAAGTTCTCTTAAAACAAACCTACGTTCCATATACAAAGAGAGTAGGTGCTTTTGAATATCTCCCGAGAGAGATCCTCTCTGTCCTAGATTAGACCTCTCCCTATGCTTTTTAAAATAAAACATGAAACTAATTCCCACTGGTGTTTAAATCCAACAAAAGAGTAATGCTGGAGAGGCCACAAATGGTTTGGGATCCATTTGCTAGATGCCATATACATTTAATAAATACTATACCTTTGGATAGAAACCGTCAAGTTATGGCAAAATACCATGACTAATATTTACACACAGAGAGAGTGCCTTTTTTAAAAGTTAAGCTTCGGGGAAGGAAGCTCAACTAGAATGTTAAGTGTTATTAAGAAAAAAGGTCAAACAGCAATTTAAGATGTCAAAACCCATAAAAACAGAGGCTCTTGCATCCCAAATACAAAAAAATGGCTACACAATAGGAAAAGAAAAAACAAATAAGAGTGAACTTGGGAATCAAAAATACCACTTGGCTTGGTTAAAATATTAACATAGCAGGGTAATACAAGTCTAACACAGATAAGAATATTTCGACTTTTTCAAGGTCTTATTTCTGAAATTCACTCACCGTAACTGCAACAGGGGTTGATTCAGATGGGGCCATGGAGCTTTGGTACGCTATCCTACTATGCACAGAAGTCTGGTCATAGGAGGAAGTTGTTGTTACTGGGCTAGTGCTCTGGGATGAGCAGGTCAGACTGGAAGAGGTGATGGCAGGGGTTGTGTAGGTGGACTCCTGTACTGTAGTGGATATTGGCAAAGAGGTATTCAAAGGATCACTGGAAAAAGTAAAAATTACTTATCATCTTGGTAAATGACATCTGAAACACCTTCATGAAAATATCAGCTCCTATACAGTTATCTAGAACTACCTTAAACATGTAGTCAAATCTACATTATTTATACTAGAAAATCTAATCATGAAAAAAAAATATATAATTTTGTTTTGGTCCCCAGTAATCACTGCTTCAAAACCATCAGCTGCACTAAGCACTATTCACCTTCCTCCTGCTAGCCCAACCAAAACCAGAGTTTACACACAAGCACTTTTCAGTCATGTTATTTCCACCTTCTCAAAGGATAAATTAATGATCATAATCTCTCTTTTTTAAACAACTAGACCCATAAAGTCTGGTATATGATGAGAAACACCCAGTCTCTTTTTACAATAGAATTTTAATGTTACAGTAGCAGTCTAACAGAATGAACTATGCAAAGAAGAAAAAATACTTTAAAACATGCAGGGGTGTTTTATTTCTAAACAGCTTAATTTATAGAACTAGAAATGAATGTGAAAGTTATTTTTTACTAGTATTTCTGAATTAACTTCAGGAAGCTTTTTACTGAAGCCAATTTTTGAGTGAATAAGAAAAAAATGGGTTACTGGTACAGTGGCATTTATCATTGGCTATTTTAGCATTTTCAGTAAGGGCTTCTGCATACTGAAAGCCTGGCTTCTTTTCTCATCCCATAGGAGCATCAGATCTGTAATCTGGTGTCAATCTACTGACACACATATATGGTACAAGGGTCATCTCTCCTGGATCAAAAGCAGAAAAATTCAGGTTGTGAGGAACAAACCCTCAAACAATCTGAAAATCAGGACAATTAAACATGAGAAAGC
>NW_010515702.1:0-1553 GCF_000687285.1 Phaethon lepturus
GCTGTCCTGGCTGTGCCCCCTCCCTGCTTCTCACTGGTAGGGCATGAGAAGCTGAAAAGTCCTAGACTAGTGTAAGCACTACATAGCAACAACTAAAACATCACTGTGTTATCAACGTTATTCTAATATTAAATCCAGAACAGTGCTATACCAACTACTGGGTTAGAGTTAATTTTCTTCCTAGCTGAAATCAGGACAGTTCCTTAATTGCACCCAGGTCTAGGTCTAATACTGTAACTTAAAAACCCTTTAATTCACAATATGTTTTTGTAGGACCTGCTTGGTAGTAGATGCTGTTCCAAGTGCTTAGTTTTATTATTTTCTGGCATATTTTCTTAGGCTTTTAAAATCAGAGAAATTGTGGAATTATGGAGTTTGCTTTCCTTGCAGATGCAGAAATCTTAACCTGCACATTAGTATGAAATTTTCCATCAGATAGACATTTACATTACGTTTCATACCTGAGTTAGAAAGGTGTCCTAGATATACTAGCATAAAAAACACACAGGATTTACTATGAAGTGAGAAATTTGAAAGCTATTTTTAAGGAGTAATTGTTTAAAAAAAAAGGGGGGGGGGGACAAATATGGTTCATAATTTAAACCTGTTCCACAGATTCAGCCTAGTATTTCCTCTTTTTTGAAGAACATTGTAATAATTACGATAGTATGGCATAATTGCCTGCATCAGGAATTACTTCACAAAAATGCCTAAATAGTCTTGAAGTATCATTGTTATGGCTGACTTTCAGAACTTCCTGGAAAAACAGTGCTTCAGTCTCCTGTCTCAATTGAATTCATTGCCTTTTAATAAGCAAGGAGTTTACCAGCAAACTTGGGTACTTATCTCTGGCACAAGTGTCTGTTGTGAGATATTTCAATAATCTGAATATGATTTCTTTTAATCTAATGTAATGTTAGCTAGAAAATTCAGGAGTATATTTATTGGATAAAGTGCAGGAAAAGAATATATAGGTTGGCTTGTGGGGGGGGAGAGAGAGCCAGGCCAGGTGCTGGACTCATTTCTGTTAATTTTTTTATATTGTTTCAAGACTTTTTTTGTTTGCATCTTTTTCCAGATTGTGTCAAGAGTTTGCTTGTTTAGATAGAATTGCTTGATTGATTTGTGGGGCTGCTATTAATACCAGCATAGGTCTAACGTCTTTTGATCCGATTGCAAGTTAACAGTATATTTTACACTGGAAGCCTTGCTTTTTATGATAAAATAAATTTGTGAAGCACTGAAGGGGTATACAGTGTAATATAATTTTGTTTGTTTTTAATTGTGCGAATTGGTGAATATATAAAACTAGAAAAAAGATTCAAACAAGGATAACTGTTCCTTCCCCCACCGCCACCCCAGATGCTAGTGGCACTTGTACAGGGTGTTAAATTAGACATAGAAACTTTTGCTTATTATTCTCGTACATTTGAATTCTACTGCCCTTCATAAGGGAGGAAAACTACAGATATTTTGATTAAGTAAACTAAAATAAACCCTCCAGATAACTAACTTGCTTCATGTTGTGATAAATGATTGAGTCCCAAACAGGA
>NW_010515703.1:0-3360 GCF_000687285.1 Phaethon lepturus
AGAGTTTTCTTCCTATATGCCCTTCATCAAAACGGGTATCGGCCCGACTTGTTGTGGAAGGTGGCCTTTTTGTAGAAGCAGTTTGAAATGGGGGGTGAAACCAGGTCACTTGGACTCTGCATAACAAAGCATAAATGTGGAAATACTTCAAATATACTTGCAGAATGAAAAACCAGAAGATCTCATCATAAATTTATTTCCTTGTGCTTGTCAGTTTACCACATGGTATAGAGGGAGTGAAATGTGAAGACAGGGGAGATCTTTTCTTCTGCTCTTAATGAGAATCTGTTCACTTTGATGAGCATCAAATCGCTCTCCGTTAATTACTGTCAATAGAAATGGAGAGCAATCAATACTTCTCAGCATCAAGGCCTATACCAAGCACATCTGGAGAACCGAAAAGCAGAATAAAAGAAAAAGTCACAGTAACGCTAGAGCCTAAGGCATAGAGTTTGCACAGTTGCAAACGTTCCCTTAATTACAGCGCTATGTTGTGCCATTTTTGTAACTTACTACAAGGCCCACTTACAGTCGTTAAATACCTACCCTGTAATTTAAAAAATGCTTTTTTTTTTTTTTTTAAATGCGTTCCTGTAGCTTAACATTTGCAGGAGGGGTAAAGCTAAACACGCCATTTCTTTTAGACTTTCTTGGAATCTGCTCGAGCCATTGTGTTGAACTTTTCGCTTGACTGGTTTCCTTGTAGCAATACATTCAGCGCACAGATTCGTTTCTCTCATTCAGGTGATTTGCATACCTCCTGCTTGGAAGGGCCAGATCATAACAGGTAAGGAGTACAAGGGTGGCTTATACCCATCTTGCTCACTAGGGGAGCTTAAACTGAAATGTGAAGGGATAAAGAGCTTAGTTCTCCAAACACTTAGAAAAGAACTTAGCAAGTTGCAGCAAGGAAAGTTCTCGTTAATATTACGCAGAGAGTTTTCACAATGAGGGTAGTCCAATGTTGCAGCGGGGCACAGAGGGGTGGTGAGTCTCTGCCCTTGGAGATACTCAGAATTTGACGGGCCAGAGCTCTGAGCTAATCGATCTGCTGTGGCCCTGCTTTGAGCAGAGGTCTGGAGCAGAGAGCTCCGGAGGTCGCTTCCAACCTAAATGACTCTGTGAATCCGTAACGGTGGCATGTAGTACTCCTTGGGACACAACGCGCGTAAATATTTGCAGGCTGGGGTTTCCGTGACTGTTAAGCAGAGCCTGGAGGAGCCTCCCTGTTACTGGCTAAACCACTGTTAAAATTATCAGAGTTTTAAAAGCAGAGTTTCCTCAATAAGCAACTGGCCTTAGAAGTTACTGTGCGTGTTCGTTGTTACTTTCATACATTTTTTTCAGAAATTCTTCGACTGTTCTGTGTTACGTCATGTCAGCTGGAAGCCTGAACGCAGGTAAACTGCAAATTGATGGTTGGATTTAAAGAGATTGACTGTAGCCAACTTTTCCTTCTTTTAGGTATTTTCTCACCCGGTTAATGTTGCACTGGAGACATTATGGCATCCAAGGGAATAGCATGAAAACAGGGTGAAAAGGAGTATCTGTGTGTATTGGTTTCTTACATACATTAGCTGCGTTCTTTTACGTGATTTAAAATGAGAGAATACAAAATACGGACTATTGTTTTATAACTATTGTCTAAGTTAAGGAATGGGGCAAGTTCAGCTGACAGAACTGAAGTTATTTTTACAGTGAATGTTAGCAAAGAAATGTGTGTTAGGTATTTCGATTCATCCAATTTCTATCATCTAATTTATTTTGGCAGCATGTAAAATCACATGTAGCCTTTAAAATAATGTAATGTTCAGCAATTAAATTCTTCTTTTCTTTGGAGTAACTAGTTTGTAGCAATAAATAATGCAATAAAACAGCAGAGGCAAAAGAGGGATTTGCTTTGTAAAGGCATTGGCTTCTCATTTAAACTGGAGTAGCTTCCTTTGGATGTTGAACTGAATTAACTTTGCTACCAGCTGAGGTCATCATAAAACAACTTTGTTTTATTTTCCCCGCTCTCCAGTATGCTTTAGGAGATTAAAAAAACCTGTAAGCGAGAGTTGGGGAACTCTCAAAACCAGAGATTTGTGAAGACTTTGAGGATGTCTGTGTTCCATCTAGTCAGGCTGTAAAGTCAAGATATTTCCGCCACCTCAGACCTATTTGGACGGGGACTCATGGTTTCTATGTTGAACCCAGCGTGGCTGAAAAGCAGCTTCGTGTTTGCTCATCATCTTTTTTTGTAAAAGGACATTAGTGTGTCCTGACCCTCAATCTTCTTACTCCTCGTTTGGCATGTTTTCTGATTTTAGTTTTCATCCTTCAGCTGAGTATCTAAAATGTGTGGAGCAAATAACGACGTGAATTAAGATCAGTGCCCTCTATTTAGTGAAATGGGGTGCTCCTAAAAGCAGTTAGTGCTTCTTAAAAAAGAATGATTTCCTTGCACACTTCAAGCCAGCTTTGTTTTATGTGAAAGAGTGGATTCTTTAGCTCCTCCTTTATTTACCCAGTGCCTTTACGATTCGCCCCTCTGTTCCCCTCAGTACAAAAGTGAAATATTCTATTTACGTTTTAAACTGCAACTTCATCATGCAAATTCTCAGTCCCCCAGCAAGATGTGAAGTGCGTTATACTTCATCCCCGGGCCAGTGCACAGATTCTAAGTTTGTGTTTGTATTCTTTCC
This sequence comes from Phaethon lepturus, assembly GCF_000687285.1. NCBI lineage: Eukaryota > Metazoa > Chordata > Aves > Phaethontiformes > Phaethontidae > Phaethon > Phaethon lepturus. Next base: position 2,688 of record NW_010515703.1, read on the forward strand.
CTCAGAAATAAAAAGCAGCTATTTCAATTACCCAAAGGTTCTTTTCCCGAGACATATCTGAATGAAACTAATGTAAAGTGGATTCCGTACAAACCATTTTAAATAGAGGAAACTTTACAAGCTTCCTCTTATTACAATGCAAAAGCACTGACCGTTTTTTTTTTTTTTTTTTAGAATACTGTATCGTAACAAATTACACTTAAAAATCATTTAGTGTGAAATTGCAGATTAATCCCAGAGGGATGGGGTTTTAGCACTCGTCTAGCCACTTGGGAGCATACAGATGGTGAATCTGAGTTTTACAAAAGGCACAATCACTGATTACATGCATGGATGTAACGGACAAAAAGGCCTTCCTACGGCTAAGGTAAGGAAAACACACTGGAGGTCCTAGTGCCTGGCTTGGTCAGAAAAAACTACATTTTAAAATGCCTTTGCTGTTGAAAAATTTCAGAATATGTATCACAAACAAAGGGAAACCTGCTTTTTGCTCCCTTTAGGATGCCGTTTTTACTTTCTAAGCCAGTTACTACTTTTCTTATTCTTCTGTTGTTTTGTTTTATTGCATCTTTAGGCAACAAACAAATGGTGATTCCTTTAGAAGGAGCTTGGCAGCTTCTAACTATCACTGTCCTTGTTACTAAAAGTAATGTCTGCTGTTCTCTGTTCAGCA
>NW_010515703.1:3391-13883 GCF_000687285.1 Phaethon lepturus
TGCTCTGTGTGAAGTGCTGGTAGTCTGGCCTGTGAGAAATTAATCTTCATCCTCGTGAAGGTGATATCGCTGCCCTGTATAGCCCTGAAGGTAAAACCGCCATCTGACCTGCTCACTGATTTTAATGTAAAATTGTTAATGCTTAGGAACAAAATCCCTCATACGCTGTAATCCATCATAGTGTGTCCGGGTTCGTTAGGGTAAGGTGTGTCATCAGAAGGAGCAGCTGCTTTGCTGGTATCCCAACTTCATTTTTCTTTGGGTTAAGATGAAGTTTTTAGAATGCAGTGTTACTGAATAATTCTGAAGCTTAATTAAAAAATAGTTGGGAATATCTGCTCTGTTTACCTCAACTGTTCTCATTATATGTGTTTTAGAATTTCTCTAAAATACTAAACAAAACTCTGCATTTGATACATAATTTCCTCTGAGTCTGAAACCCTCTCACTACTGTACATTTGCAGAGTGGCTGGAAAAATGGGCCTGGGGCTTCTAAATGCCCCCGTAACAGAAATAATACAGAGCCATTACTATATGTGCTCTAAGAGCTGGCAGAACCACAGAAACAGACCCACTAGGATGCACAAAGCCTGACAATCTGTTTATAATTTAGACGCTTAAACCTAAGCATAGCACAATTTTATCTTTGTGGGTGGACTACAAGAATATTTTGCCTTGATACGTGTCTATTTTGGGGCAAAATGTAGTTTATAGATAGTGTAATCTTGCAGTGCAATGGTTATTATACACGATATTATGAAGCAAGTGTTGTGACAAGAGAATTAGGGTTGGCTGGCATGTTTTCCACCACTTCAAATATCCAACATAATTGCTTTTATCACAGGCTGTTAGCAGATTTTAACCCTCAAAATTTCATTAACGAGAAAGTGATCTCTGAGAAACGTAGTTTTAGTGTATTTTTACTTAGCCTCCAGCAAAATAGTTACTTTCAGAAGTACGGTGCCTAATACAAGATTGTAGAAATGAGAAAAATTGGGACTGAAGCTAAAATTGCTTCCTTGAACCATTCTGTTGTCTGTAGATACTGTGCCGTGTATGACCATTAGTATCAGCGTGTGCAGAAGGTACTGTTCCCTTCTTAAAACATGTGGGTGTAAAAGGTTGGAATAAAAACTTATTGTAACCCTGAATTTTTAACGTCCTAAATTTATACGGTGAAGTTAGAACAAATCCATGTAGTATGTAAGGATAGTGTTAATGCTTTTATTTTGCGTTTGGGGGATAAAATATATACTTTTTAAATTATCTTTTTTTCATATATAGAAGGAAATCAATAGGCTGCTGGCTGATGGATATAATTTACAATCTAGTTTGTCACTGAAAGAGAATACTTCAGCAACAGCGCGCTGCAGGCAAAATTGCTGCTTTTGGTCTCTTTATTGCTCTTTTGTAGACTGCGGTTTGTTTACAGCTGAAGAACACTGCAGAGAATCACGTGTAGGTCTCACCTATTTCTTCATCATAGTAATGAGCTTTTCCTAAAATAATATTCCTGATGGTTTTCGGCAAATCTCCATGGATTGTATTGCATAGCTAATGACAACGAATGCTTTTATCTATACCTATGCTCGCATAAAGTTTTTCCTCTTTGTAGATGAAAAGTTAGGAAAGAAGGAAAAAGGAAAATTTTACATCTACCCACTTTCAGCTTTGGGTAAATATACGATTTTTTGTCGTAGAAGCAACGAACATTGACTGCGTAAGTTCTTTGGGAAATTTGTCTCTGAGGGGCTGTTCGTTGCCTCAGTTGGAGGCACAGCTGAATCTTCAGCCCTTGAAAGACTAAATCAGTTGGTTCTCCCAGGGATGGACACCTGGAGCATAACTGATGGATGTCGGAGAGAGGCCGGTCTGGTCCACCTTCTTTGCCAGCAAGGCTGCTGTAATGCCTAACCTTGACAGAGTGGAATTAAGTTTGGCCAGTATGTTACTCGCTGAGCCGCACAGAGAGATGGGCATCATCTGAAGTTCACAATCTGGCCACACTGAAACTGCTATTTCTGACATAGAAATGCAGTGACAAGACAACAGCTAGAGAAAGGCCAAAGTCTAGCTTGGGATTTAAAACTTTGCAGAACTCCGATGATCTTGATTGCATTAAGCTTATTAACCATGACTAGAAATACTCAAGTAGAGTATTCTTCAAGGTTTCTGGAGAAAAACATTGATAACAAATACACAATTTTTTCTTGGTTTCTATTTCTGCAATATTTTCAGCATATATGCTGACACATGTTATATCAAATAAAAAATAACAGTCATAGGATGACAGGGTAACACTCTAAATGTGTGCAGCCCACACACAGCATGATAAAGGGCTTTCATAATCTGGGACAGAACGGTTGATTTCCGATTTCTTCCTAGCTTCTGTAACCCTTAGGTGAATATGTAACGAGTTCTACTTTCCTGCCAGTCGTTCATGAGCGTTGGCTGTTTTCCGGGATTCCTGGTTCTGAGTGAGGGAGTATTTGCATAACTATAACTTCACAGGTGGAAGTATCCAGCAGAAATCAAAACTGTGATAATTCCTTTTATCACAGTTGAGATAAAGTCAGTGACACGATCCAAATGAGCGAAGATAAGCATGTACATATTTTTCTAAGGTTCTAAGGCTGAAAATTTAAGATCCCTTCTCTTAATAAGGCCATCATCAAATTAACAAAATCAAGAAGCAGCCGGTGTTATTATGGACAGCTTCTCTAGCAGGTACTCCTGCTACCTCAGCGTCTCTGTTCTAAACAATACCACAATTTAGATTAGTGTTGTTGCATGTTTACGTGACACAGAAATCTAATTAAACCATTTTTGCACCTTCCCTGACCAAAATTCTTCATTTCGGTAATTAGAAGACACCACAGTACAGACCCGCTGTTTCATCAGATTTTAGGCTACGAGACTTAAAACTAACATTTTCAAAAGCATTTCATGGTTTGAAAGAATGGCCAATTAACCTCCAGTTTCCTGTGGGGAACCCTGCAAAGAACTGTCAACAGTTCAGTTCAGAGAGATTTGTCCAGTGACCTACAAGGCCACTAAGTTCACGAATGCATGTAACGGTGTCATCATAGATTTGTTTCCCGGGTTACTATCACAAGAGAATAAACCCAATTGTTTGGCAGTTTCTGCTACAGTACATAGGTGACCAACTGAATGACGGGAAGCGCCCCGGTGCTACGATGCGCTCCAGTATCGCCTGTTCAAAACTAGAACCACTCACCAGGAAAAAAGAAAACCTCCGGTATCTTCAAGACGAATTATGTGTCTCTTTCTCTTCCTTCCATAAGGTTCTTTTTTTTTTTTTTTTTTTTTTTTTTTTTTTTAAGATGAGGCCGGGGGGGAATTCATTGACTGCCTGCTGAGTTTCTTTGTATTTCGAATTCTCTTCAAATTGCAGTGTAAGATAAACGTCTGATTATTCTAGTGGTGGCAGTCTTCAGATTTAAGTGATAGGAACATCTGACTTTTTTATTCCAAATTAAGGGCATTCTGTGGAGCAATGGAAATCGATTCAGGGGATGCACCTGCTGAAGAAAGTCAGGCATACCCATCCTGAGCCCTATACGAAAGATTACACCGTCAAGCTACAGTGAGCAGATTTTATTGTGAAATTGGAAAGAAACCAAGGGTCTAGTCCTGGCCATTGAGGTCAAAAGAATCTCTGGTTTCATGAGGGAGGCAGAACTAGCCATAAATAAAATCATCTTTATGTAGGATTTGATACGTGGAAATTGAAATCTAGCCGTTGGCATTTGGCTTAGCTTTTACTTCAGTGCTCTATAAACACAGGATTGTAGCTCCATTTTGCCAGCTGCACAGAGAAGCGATTTTTTCCTTTTCCTTTTCCTCAGCAGCAGGGTGTTGTGCCTAGCCAGCTTGGCAAATGGTAGTTTGATGCATTCGTTCTCGTCTTTACTGGTTGCCAGTTGTGTGGTTTATCTTGGCACTTTCCTACGCATGACTCTGAATGCTGCGTATCCTCTGTGAAGCTAAGTATCTAATTTAAAACACCAGGCAATTGTAGATTAAGGCACGGTGCCCTCGGGTGAAATGAAAATAGTTCAGTGTCGTGTCAACACGGAGTTCCTACATTAAATCTGATTTTCCTGGCTTTTGTCATGTTGTCACACCCTTAGCACTTTCACAAGTGTTGTCAGGGTTGTTGCTTCATGATTGTAACTGTCTACAGTACAGTTCAAAATACTTCAGTTGATCCTATGTAATGCTCCAAACTTAAAATTTTAATATATGAAGTAATCAGGAGGGTTTGCTTAAGCATTATTTCGCATGCACATCCCTATCTTTGGTTAAGATATCATACATCATAGTGTGCACTATTGTCTGAAGTAGTTCAGTTTGTTACACAGGGCTCTGATTAGAATATATATTGTCATATTTTACCCATTAACATAGGAATGTAGAGAAAAAGATGACTTCTTTAAACTGAAAAATGCTTATATTTTAGTGTTCCCTAAAAACTAAGAAAAACAATGTTTACAGAATGTTTTTTAAGTGTGTGATATCAGGGTTTCCTTACCTTCCTTCCAAGTTATGATTTAAAAAAAGAAATCTAGTCCAAATGCCCTTTCTCCTCACCTTTTTCATTTTTTCATTGTTTCCCTTGAATATTGAGAACTGATGCCAAAGGTTCCTCTTACTCCCTCCGAATACGAGTAGCAGAGGGTCATTTTTGAGCAGCTGAGGGAATCAGATAATTCGTTCTTTCTCATGGTTTTGATGTTCTGTACGGGAAAAGCAATTTCAAAGAATTTGGACCACGGTCATGCCGTGGTCAGGGATGACCACGAGCATGGTCAGCGAGTGGTCAGAGTCACTGACCAGCGAGCCGAGTCTCCTCGGCCTGCCTGCGCTGCCTGCTCCCGTCCCGCAACATCTCCTGTTGCTCGCTGCGGGCTGCTGCGCTGCACACCTCCTGCGGGAAGGCTCTGGAGAGCAAAAAAAAGAGCAAAACCAGAGCTGGAAACAGAAGTAAAATTCTTATTTAAATGACTGCAAGTAACGTAGCGCAGTGTGCGGAATACCAGTCATGGGTCTAAACTGGTGGTTGGGAAATAATACCTCTTTTTCTAGCACTATCACAGACCATGTGTATGGTCTTGCACAGTGCGGATTTCCACATTTGCTGAAGTATTTACCAATACTGGATGTCTTTGCTAAGTAAGCTAGCAACTCATTTTTTCAGCATGTTGCAAGAACTGCTGAATACCAAGCCCTGAATCGAGCTAGACATACAAATTAGAAACAACAAAACTAGAAACAACCCAATTTGCTGCATGGTGTTGAAAAGTGTGAACTGCAATTGCTCAAAATTTTTTTATTTGAAATTAACCACTGAAATGACTATTTAGGTGAGTTCTGCTAAACAGATAGTGCCATAATAGGGCTATCTGCGCCTTGATTAATTCTTCTGTGAAAGAGGTAATGCCCCTTTCTGTTCCTATGCTAGGGCTTCATTCATTATTTTTTATAAAACTTTCAGATACTTTAGTGGAAGAGCCTGTAGAAATGCAAAAATATCATCATCATTTGCTATTGCAGCAAAGGGAAAGAATGTAGATTTTCTCACAGAAAAAGATGTAATTATATGAATTCAACTTGGTTCCACAAACCCTGATGATCACAGTTCAGAAAAATAGACTCTGGCTTTGAAAAGTCGCAGAAATGGAACTGTAAGCAACCTCTCCCAGATCAATTGTCTAGGAAATGCGGCATCTTTTTGTTGTGAGTGCCTTGAACTCCCTTAAAAGTTGTGAATTTAATTCAAGCATGTTTTAAATCTTCATACTTCAATGTGCTAACCCACTTTAGATTTCCGACATGAGGAAGTGAATTTCGTTGTTAAAAGTTTTTCATCATGCTTACATTTGTCTTTCACAGGTGCTGCATACCTATGAGACCCACGGGATGAGATCAAGACAGAGGGATCTGAAAATTTCACGGAATTGAAATTGGCATCGACCGAAGTCATAGAGCTCAAGTGAGAATGAAGTTAGCAAAACATGTGATTCTTCCAGCTGAAGGGTGCAACAATTAACATATTCAATAATGTGTTTTGGGGGTTAAAATACACATGTATGTGTGTCTATATGTATATATACACACAGGTGTATGAGTACCAGGCCACAGAGATCCCTCTGTAAATTATTAGTTATCTTCCACAGTCAACACTTGTACTCATACACCTGAATTCCCACCAGAGACACACAGCTGTGCATCCTAGGAGCAGTTTTGGTACTGAGTGTGGGTCATACCTGCTATAAATAACAGAATTCTCCAAAACCTCAGTGCTTCTGTTTTCCCAAGTGCTGCGTGACATGAGCTGGATGTCGGAGGAGAGGATTTCAGACTGGAGGAAATACATACATTTTACACGAGTTTTTTAAAACTGTCTCATTTGTAAGGATTGTAATTGAAATCTATGCCCGGTTCTCTGTAAGAGATGCAGAGATAATCATGGCTCAGGCTCCAAAGGTCTTCCTGCCTAATTCCCATCGTTGATTCCCATCGGAGAATAGCCATTGAGTAGTGAACAGATCGTATGGGTCAAGTCAAGTAGGTTGCCACCCAGAGCCTGAGGTGACTGAGGTGACTACTTCTCGGTGCTTTCAACCAAGAGGAGACACTGGAGGAGGGGAGCAATGTTGGTCCTTTGTATTGCCAGTAGCCCTGCGTTGTATTTCAGCGGTGACGTGTTTGTGTCGTTCTAATGTGGCCACAGAGAGTCCCCTCGTGAGGTCCTTAGTGTACAAGAAGGGAAGCATGAAGAAAAACAATGCCTCAAATTATAACTTTGCACATTCTTTCGGAATAAGTCACACTGGGGAGAAGCTCAAACGCTCAACTGTTCTTTCTTCCCTCAGAAGTCACAGAGAACAGATTTAGAACGCAAAGCATGACTTTGCAGGCCTGTACGTGTAGGGGGGAGGGGAGCAGAGGATAAAATGCCATTGGCGGCACGTTGCACGAGCATCGTTAGACATTGAGAAAGATATCATTAGATTAAAAAAGTGTCTTCACAGAGAAACAAAAGGCGAGCCAAGGCACGGCGTGTCAGGATTGCCCAACGTGAACCTCAGAGTCATCGCTGTTGACAATAGATGCGCAGGCAAGCCTTGCCTGGGAGAGGTTACCAATTCCAGGCAGGGTCCAAGCGGTGCTAACAGACACTGGCTGTCATTCTAGCCGAATAAACAGTCAACAGGGCTCCACATCTCCCTCTCAGCTCAGGATTAATTACTCATCTAAAATGACAGCTACTGTCTAGTGCCTAAAAGTTGTCAGGCGCCGCATCGCCCATTCATGTTTCCTCGAGGACAAATGGCTTCATTTCTCTCGGGCACGTTTCTGAATTTGTCTGACTGTTGTTCGATTCCATCTTCGAAAGTGCTTAGCAAAAGCTGACGATTTTTTCCTGTTTTTATTGCTGAGGCTGAAGAGGAAGTAATCTGTCCATCATATGTAACAGCTATGAAAACAGCTAGGTTTCTTAATGCATGCAAATTGTCTTTCCTGGCTTTATTTTTTATAACACTTAATGTAAAATAAGAGCTCAGCGATTTTGCTACAATCTTTGGAGCATTACCTAAGAAAAACATCAGTCCCGCTACACTCTTGAAAATTGGCACTGGAATACAAAGCTGGGCACTTATTTTTCTGTTTTTTTTCTTTCATCTTGTCAAATAGGTTTCGCCTTTATGCATTATATATTTTGTTGGTGTAGAATGGGCAGTTTAATGGTTAGACAGATTGCGATATACGGGTACGTACCAGCAAAAAGAATCTGTTGGGGTTATTCATGTGCTTTTGGATTTGATTTACTTCCTACTTCCTTATTTAATAACTAGGTTCCTTAAGAGTCCTTAAGCTTGAATGACCCACGTTTTGTTGCCGGGTCTATTCCAATGACCCCTGCCAAGACCCCTGCCCCAGTTCGTCTATCAGACAAAAATGAATCTATTCCAGGAGCTATCAGTTCCCATTATCTCTAATTGAGCCTGACAGTTGGAGACAGGCCTCATTATTTTTAATTGGGCCCTATAGTTCTAGAGTTAAATTAAACACAATTTAATGCAGATAGCTCATATACATTGGTATGACAGAGTCAACTTGTATTTTAAGTTTAATGAAACAACAGGTTTTGCTTCCAGGCTTTGCTTTTACATAGTTTTACTGCTTTGAGCTCTGCATTATTTAAAACTTGCCTATTGTGTGACGACACATACGTTAATTAGAATCTGACTTGATCATGCACCTGTTGAACCTTTTCACTACGTACACTTTTATACTGAAAATTGTAATGTGGGTGTAAGGTGGTGATGGACAACTCCTTATTCTCTAATAAGCGCAGACTGTCTGTGATAGATTCGTACGCAATGGTTAAGATCGTTTTAAACAGATTTGCAGTCACTAGTCATGCAGATATAAGAAACTCCTGAAAGTTTTCCCAGAACTCCTGGGTGGAAGTTTTATTCAGAATTTAAAAATGAAGACACCTCTGTGTACCTCAAAAAGGGCGTTTTTACTGCTTCGAAACAGAGCAACTGGCCGTTTTCTGTCATGAAGTGGACATTTTTGTCACTGTCAGGTGGTGCTTTTCTGTAAAGACAGCCCTGAATAAAGAAGGAATCGAACCATCCTGTTACACAGGTGCACGTCACTCTAAATGTTGTAAAAGATCATGTACTAAATTTTCACTGGGAAGGAACATACCCATCCATGCTGATGAAGGAGCCAGTCTCACCATCCTCACTCCAGTAGTCTTCAGCCATACAAGAGTTTGTAAAATCATCCTCTGTGCTCTTTCTTTGCAGCATGCAGTGAGTCAGCAGTGGGCTGCAAGACAAAGTCAATTTTTATGCAATATTTAGCTTTGCCAGAGCTATCGAAGCAGGCAATCCACCAACGATACTCTTCTTTGGATTAAAGATCGTGGAACCAAGTTTCCTAATTACAGAAGGCTTTGATTAAATACTGGATTTTCAGATGCAAGTTTCCCTTTACACAGGTAAGGTTAACAGATGCTTCTTTTAGAGGATGTTTCCTTTAATATATTTGCATTTGCTGTAGCTCCCTTGTCAGCTTTGCTCGAAGGTCAAGTAAAGAAACTACACCACTTCTCTAATGAGTTGTGACACACGTAATCAAACTGGACATTTTTTCACAAAACATGTGTTTAGGAATCCAAGACAAGTATCCTTCTGTTTGGAACAGCAGGAACTCTAGCCTCCTTAAGAGCTCGAACAGCTTGCATTTAGTAATTATATGTTGTGTTTAATTAACATACACTTAACCATGGAAATTATATGTCATTAAGCCTATAGGCTAGGATTGTCCTGGCAAAAAAGAACAAGGATTACCCAATGTTTGCATAGTCGCTGTACCTTTCTAACTGCTTTCCTTGGCCTGTGTGTGGGCATCCTTTCCAGACCAAAAGTCAGTTATGCCTTCCTTCTCCTAGCTGCCTCCAGAGCTGCTTCTGCAGCACGTTACACCTGCGGCAGAGAGTCACATCTGGATGAGCACGTTGTTGCCTATTATACTGGGCTGAATCTCTAGCTTTTTCGCCCTGCGTTGCTTTTATGAACAAAGGTGCCATCACAGGCAAAAGGTCTGCTCTGCCTTCGTTCTTCCTGGGGGGAGGGACGATCGCTGTCGGCTGGTAGACACCATTTGACATTTTAATTTTTTTTCAATTTGTGAATTTGCAGGGATGCGCTTTCCATTTTAGAGCAACAGTAGGGAGTGTGTTCCACGCTGAAAGTCTAATAGAAATCTCAGGCAATATCGGTGGGACGTACTGTCACAGCCTTCTCCCATCTGCAGCTCCCCGGGGAGTGCTCCTCCCAAAGCCCAGCGCACGGAGTGTCCTTGCGTCCGTCGTCCTCGTGTGCATTGCCAGCGTGTTCGGCTCCTTCTCTCCCGGGACAGGGAGAGAAGGGCAGGGCTTCTCTAACTCGCCGTGTCCAGCACCAGCGGGGTAGCCACATTATACAGAGCAACTCGAACCACCCTGTGGGAAGCTGGATGGGTGGGAAACTGGTATGAGTGAGATGGGTGGAGGTTATCAGCAGGGAGAGAAACCAGTGCTGGAGAGAGGAGGGGAAGAGTCAGAGCAGAAGCTCGCAGGACGCAAGTCAGTGAGAGCATTCAGGCTGTGGGGCAGAATTTCCGTTCCCCTGTTCTAGAGAGAAAATGAAGGTGTGGGAGAATGGTATCATTTCTGCCCCAAATATTTTTTCATTGAAGTAAAAATAGGTTCCAAAAATAGTATTTTTTTTTAGTCCAACCAGTCACTTGAAGGTATATCTGATAGCATCTCTGGAATTAATTTTTCATGCCCACATTCAGTATGCACATGCTACTTTAGACATAGCTAAATGCGTGAGCTTCTCAGCTCTTCTACTCATTAGGTATTTTTGTTAGCTTTAGCTTGGCCAGCAGAAAAACCCTCTTT
>NW_010515703.1:13914-26108 GCF_000687285.1 Phaethon lepturus
GTGACAGGCTAAAATACCAAAAGATACAAGGGGTCTGTCATATGCTGTTGTCCTTTTGATTGAACTTGGAGAGAAAAGGCTTTTGTATAGCTTGTGGCCAGTTAGCCAGCACACTCCTAATATTATAGGCACAGATTTAGTGACCTGCATGAGAAGTGAGATTGAAATAGATTTATTACAGCTTTCCATGCCCCTAGAAAAATCTTGTATCTATGTTTCGGATTTTTAATGGCTTCCTTGCACATTAGCATGTACAAGGACATTCCTTCCTTGTACATTTGGGCACTGCAGAACGATTCATGCCTGAATATTCACAGCAGCCGTGCAAGGCACAGAAGTTTTGTCAGTCGTATTTTACAGAAGGGGAGGTGAAGGTTCGAGGGTGTACTTTCCACTGCTGTGGAAAGATCAAGGTGGCATAGACCTAAATGGCTTGGGTCCTGGAAAACAGGCTAGTTTCTAGTTTTTTTATACGCATGCTTGCTTTGTACAGCATTATCGTGTGTGCAGTAAGAGTTTTGTGGGTAAATTCACACACTAGAGGCTTGTGGCCAAGCACAGAGCTGCATCCAGGTGCCACACATCCTGGCCCACCCTGTCAGTCCTCTGTCTGTGCAGACATAAGTTCGCCCGGTCATTTATTAAATCATTATAAATGGGTTTATCATTCCCAGTTATTAGTTATAAAGCTATACAAAAGCCTTATACCTTGCTGGTCTGTGTAAGCCCTCCGGTTTTGTTTCTGTCATCATGAAACTATGTCCTGCATGCTGAGCCCTTCTGCGGACGCCAGGCGGGAGAGCTCGCGCTGGCTCCCGAGCTGACGTGCGTCGAGCCGGCAGAAAGCATCCAGGGGCGAAAGACACCTTCTCTGGGAGCATAATGACCCCTTTCAGCTGCAGAGCTAAAATGCTTCACGTGTCACCCCCTCTATTGTTAGCAGAGCCAAATTAACAGAAATATTACTTCCATATTTGTTGTACTAATTTACTTCTGTATGTTCCAGTACTCTGGTCAAGTCACAACATTGCTTGCTCTGTAAATTTGTCTGAATGCTTTCTAGTTTAAGGATGAAACTTTAACACCTTGTTCTAAGAAATTCCTCCCAATTTCAAGTGCAAAGAGGAGGATATGTTCATTTTAAAAGAAGTGGGAGGAGCAGGCGTGTATTGTATTGCATGGCACAATGAAAAAGGTTTAGACAACCTTTTGTCAGACATGACTTTTTCTGTTTGTTTTTTTTTTTTTTCTGGAATGCCAAATCCATGAGAAGACCGTGAGACCCAGGCCATGGGAAGGTGGGTTTTCCTGTTCCACACACCATTCTGAGTGGTGCCAGCAAAAGTTCAAATGTAAAACAAGTCCTATTTTATAGGCAGGAAAACCGAGGTGCTCAGTGAATTGCTCAGCAGGATGTGTCACGTTTGCAGGATTTCTCGTTTGCCTGGTGAAGATGAACTTTTTAATGGGGTACGTTCATGATTCCATGGTTTGTACAACAGCACCTTGTTGCTACGTAAGGTTCATGGATTGTCATGGCCATGCTGGATAGATTAATATTAAAGAATTGCAAGGAAAAAAGGCTTCTGTTTGTACCAGTACACCTGAGCTCCTGCTCAGCAGTGCCGAGATTGCTGTCTGGGCCTTAGATGCAACGAGAAAATAATGTATTCCAGTCTTAAAGTGACAGAAGAAGAGTTTTTGCATCTTGAAATACTTGGTCTTGTGTGACTGTACTGCCACTGACGTGCAGCGCGGTTCGGAGAGCCTCACAGAGAGCAGGTTGCAGTTTCGCTGTATTTTACCGGGATCAAATTATCTCCTGTTCCCTCTGGGGTTTTTTTTTTTGTCTGCTTTGTTTCCTCTCAACTAGCTTGAGAAAGAATGTGGGCTATAAACAAAAGATGTCAAGGATTTAATTTAGCTCGTCAAAAAATACTCTTTTCAAATGGTAAAACTGAGGCTGAAAGAGAGGTCTGAGCTGCTGGTTTGAAAGGAGAAGACTTTTTCTCAGTGCTGCTTAGCCATCCCCGGCCCCAGCAGTGATGGGAGAGACTCGGGTCCTGAGCTGATGGATCTGCCCCATGCTACCTTCTGACGCAGCACCACTACTGTACCTCGTCCGCCAGCCTTTCTTCTTTAAATGATATATACATGAAAGCCCCATATGATTCACTGGCCAGCTTGCGGTTATGTGGAAAACAGATTAAAAAGGAAAACGAAAGCCTTTTGGAATTTTTAACCGAGCAGTAGAGCAGTCCTATTTATTGCTTGGGATGTTTGGAATTAATGAATTCAGGGGTGAATAATTGATAACTGTTTTAACACAAGCAAGAATTCAATTAAATATGAACAAGAGGAGGCTGGGCATGCGGTAAAGAATTTCTCTTTAAAGAAGTTCGCTTTCCCTTTTGACTGCAAACAATCCTTTCAGATCTGGTCACTGAAGACAACTGGCAATGAAATGGGTGTGCGAAAGAGGAGGAAACCAGATATTATGTTACTTAAAAGTCATTCATCATGTCACAGGAAGGCAGGAATCTGAACTCCTGAAATAAATAATCGCTAAAGGTGATCTCTCTACACAAAGGCACTGCGGCATGAAGTCACTTCCAACTGCTAAAATATTCCTTCTGTAATTAGGCCAGGTACCCAAGTGCTGTGCTTGCAGAACGTCTGGGAAAGAAGAGGACACATTAAAATGATTTCCTGGGTGAGACATCTCCATGAACTGGCTGTAGAAATGAGCTCACTGCTCCGTTGTGCAGATGGGAATGCAACGCGGTGTTCTCGTCCCTGTTTTTACCAACGTGGGCGCTGGAGTAAAGCAGGATTCTGGGTTAAATTCTCAAGCCTGAACTGCAAAGACTGTTTGAAGAGCCCCATTCCTACCTGCCCATCATCACATCTTGACTCCAAGTACAAAATTAATTGTCATTTTGCATTTGTCAGCAAGAAATAGTATTTCCTTCTGTCTGTTAATTCCATGCTTGTTTTTTCCTACTCTGTGCAAAGCAATTCCTCAGCATTCCCTGCTGAGAATGGAGGGCATGTCACCGTCTGCAAGAGTAACCGTGCTTTTGCTGGTGGTCAAGGTAACGGCACCGTAGCACATCAAACGGTCCAGGCCAGTTTACTGAAAATATACTGCCTTGCCTGTGTAAAAAGACAGTGACTTTGGGAGGAGGATGGGCACAAAAGCTTCTGTCAGCAAAATAAGTGATTGCCGGGGATCAATATAGTGCTTACTTCTGAGGGTTTGACTGGGCATGAGCGTGCTTTGTTTTTCCACCTCTTTTAACACTCAGCGACGCACTCAACTCCACTCTGATGGTGAGCCCTGCATGAACTGATGAGTTTTCCTCAGCGTTTCTGCCCTGCAGTCAATAATACATGTTCATGTGCTTTTCATCTATGTGTTACACGATGTCATCTTTTTTTTTTTTTATTTTATTTTCCTCTCTCTTTCCCGGAACGTGCCTAAAGATCTAAACTGAGTGGCTTTGCGGTGTTTATCAGCATTTCCTACAATGCGAGTGTACACAGAAGCTACAGAAGTTAGTCTATGGGACTGTTAGCCTGAACCTTCGCCGCTGCTCAGTTTTGTGGTGTTAGCACTCATCGCCCTTCGTTCTGCATAGCTATGCACTCCGCTGCTTTGTTCTGGTTCATAGATACCGACAGAAATATGCACACGCACTTGAGGTGCACCACACGATATGTAAAGCGGAATGAGTTGCTAGAAAAACCTGAAGGAATTTAGTTAATGGTCTCTCTCTGTCTTTCTCTTTATTTAAGCAGCTGTAGAAATCGCTTGAAGCTCAAGGTCTAATTTTTCATCAGCTAATGTGCGTGGGGCTGAGCGGTGTGAGGACGGTGCGGCGAGGATGCCAGCGAAGGTAGGACTGCCTCTCCTTAGATCTGGTTACAACACGTCAGGACCCTGTGGAAGAAAAAGGGAGAATACAATATGTGAATGTGACAGTTGAGCTCTCGTCCACTATAACGCTGTCCTGAGCCCGTTTTCTTTAGGGTAAGTGTATCCACAGCAGTACCCTATCACACACTGCACAGTGGGGCGAAGAGATCACGGAGGTTGCAGCAATGCAGGCGAGTTAGTAAAATGTAGTGTGTGAGTTGGGATCACATTAAAGATTAATGTGCAGTTTTAGCATCTGTTCCCCCTTTGTAGGATATCTGCACTTTTAATTTTTAAGCACGTCTTAGCCTCAGCCTGGGAAGAGAGATACTATAACCGAGAGAATATACATTATTAACCTTAAGGCTCCCAGCTCGAGGCTGCTCACTCCAGCCTCAAACATTCCGGTTTCTGAACAAGCAGACAAGCACCCAGCACCCACTCTGCAACACTGGCAGGGTCCTGGATGGGGCTGACTCCAGGGGCAGTTTTAAAACAGCGATGGATGCACTCACCTGTGTTGGCAGTTCATAATTAACATACAATGCTTACACCGACTCATCAAAGATCACCAGTGCCTGCAATGTAATCTCAAGGAAGATACAGTTTCTAGTTCTTATCTTGGAAAAGCAGCCACTAAGTGCATGCAAGTACCATAAGAGAGAGTCCCTGACTCACACAGTAAATTATTAAAGGCGCTCTATTCGGGTGAGAACGTAGTCTCCTCGCCAGCTGCACAGTGTTACGAAGGACCTTAAACAAGTTCAAAGCACCTTTTGAATGGTTTAGCTGGAATAATTGTTAACAGCTGACTTTAACAGCATTCAAGATGGATACCCAGGTAACTTTAATTACTAGTGGCTGTAGTGATAGATATATTGCAGCTAGCTAGAGACGTAGTTCCATATGACATTTCTATTAACTGCATCAGTAAATGTTTGAGTAGTGCATTTCTGTAGGCTAGGTGATAGTATAATGGTTTTGAAATAATATTTTTATAAGGCACACGACTGGTATGCTTCAGTCACAAATACCTAGACTCCTTTCAAAAACTTCCTAGTGCAAAAGGGTGTAATGCGTTTAGCTTGGACGTACGCCTTCAGCAGTAAGAACCACTTTTGTCCTTGATATCTGTGTGTTCATAAATGTTCACTTTCCGTCTCTGCTGGCTAAGTTAATTTAGTGGACTTTGGCAAAGAAATTTCTTGGAAGCTGTGACTGGGGTGACATCTCCCTTGCATGCTAATGAAGTCTTGACAGAGGAGATGACAGATGGAACTCCGGGATCAAACCAGCTACTTTTTTCCAAGAAGATATTAAAATTCAAAGGTTTATAACAGTTCTTGCAATTCAGGTGCAGGTTTTTCGCTGTCTGCTGATGACTTTCTCTTGCCATAGACTGTAGCGAAACTCCCAGGAAAAATTCTGTAATACCTCTGTAGCAGTACTGCACCACGAACACAGGCTGTTGTCTCAAATAGTCCATTTTGGTCGTTCTAAATGCTTAGGAAGTTCTGAAGCTGGCCTGTTTGGACAGCGGGCACAGTCTTGGCGTGACACTCAGCCTCCAGCAATCTCCGTCAAATCTCATCACAAAACCTGGTGATGGTTTCTGTAGGACAGACATCCAGGTCACCTTGACGTTCTTGGTCCAGAGTTGACTCGCAGGCAAATGAGTGATGTGGTGAAATTCTGCGATCTACTTGGCAAACATTCCCCTTGCTGCAAAATAACTTGGTTAATCTTCCATTTATTTATTGAGCATCAGTGTGTTGAGACCCGCTCAGAGGGAAAGCAGTTCCTTTGCACCTCCTTTTCCCCCCTTCCCCACAGAAAACTCTCGCCCGTGTTTGGCAGGGACGACAGAGTTCACGCTCACGATGCATTTCGTGAAGGTCAGTGGTGCGGCAGAGGCCGTGTCCGCGGAGGAACCGCGGTGGAAGAGGTTCGCCGAGAGCTGTTCCGTCGAGCGATGGGGCTGGAGGGAGCCAGCTCAGCACAGGAGGAGAGGGAGGCCCGTGCTGGCTGCGGGGGCTGAAGTACGGAGTGAGACTGAGTCGCTGGGGAGAGGTGCGGGAGCGAAGGCGGGCAGCTGTGAGCGGCCGCCGCGGCACGGAGCGGAGCTGGGAGCTGGACAGGAGCTCTGCAGCTGGCACCGCGAGGACCAAATGACAGAGCTTGATGCCAAAGCCAAGGAGAAGCAAGCCAATTATTCCCAAATGAAGGATGGCGGAGGCAGATCGTAATGGAGCGTTTGAGCTGAGCGTTCTGAGTCAGAGAGAGAAATACAGTGACCAAAGGCAAGACAGAGGATAAATTTTTAATTAGCCATAATTAATTCCTTCCACATCTTATGTCTGGTGAGAAGACAGAGTGAAAGGAAGTAATAGCGGGTTTGCTTCCGTGTGTCACGGTACCAGGGAGCGGGATAAAGGGATGTATTTCAGTGAGTTGAAGAACTGACTGCTGAGCTTGGAGATGATGTGGTGTCTGGCTGCGCAACGAGCCTGTTAAATCTGTTGGAGTTTTGCTTGTTGCAACACTGAAGGGTTTTTTACTTTGCGTGCAATTTTTGGTCTTGCTACCGTGGTCTAGCTGCACCGGGGACAGCAGAGCCCCCCAGACGTAAGCGTGAGTGGAAGAAGAGCCCATGGGATGTGGTAGGTACCTTGCCGTTGAGCCTTTAAACTGATGTAGGAATGAGGGAATTTCTTTTTAATAATAGTTGTAGAAGGCTCAGAAAGAAATCCTCAGGAAAAAAAAAGTATTTTATTTTCTCCAATTAAAAAAAAAACAAACCTCTTATCTTTCTCTTTTAATGTATATTTGTTTGACAGATCTAGACTTACTAACAGCTTTTAGTGGCTGGGGGCTTATGCCACTTCGCTGTCAAAGTTTTCCTTCCCACTGTTATGCTGCATGACAGATATTTGACGTAAGTTACAGCTGTCAGACAGAAAAAAACCCAAATGCTCAAAGGAAAATTCATTTGCTCTTGTCAGATAACCCCGTGCAGCTTCTTTGGCGCTACTGATATTAAATCTGTTCCTTCTTTATTCATCCTCCCAGGAAAAACCAGCCAGGACCTGCATTTCTCATTTCCCAAACCCCAAAGCAGCATTCTCCTGCTCCTTCTTCTCTATTTGTCCTTTTGAAGGTCGGCTTTAAAGACCATAAGATCAGCACAGTAATCCTAGTAGGATCTGTGAGTAATTCCGCTGGCAAGAGCCTCCGCGTCCCCTCGCCCCGTGTTTCGCCAGCTCTGCAGCCCTGGTGCTGCGACGAGCCCGGGTGTCCCCAAGCCCTCGTGGCGCGCCACCGGCTCCTCCTTCCCGGAACCGTTTATGAACCGGCCCTAATCCGCTGGGAACGGGAGCAACATCCTCCTATATTGCATTGAGTTCTGGCTTTGCAAAAGCACTGCAAGGCGTGGAGGAACGTCTCCTCCTTAAAACCCAGCATCCTCTCCTCCCTGGCGGGGATCGATGGGCACGGGGCTCGCCGCTCCGGCAGGGCTCGGGCACCCCGGAGAGCGGGGGGGAACGTGGCCACCTGCCGTGGAAATGGAGATTTTACAAACGTAATGAAAGGCGAAACAAAGAAAACATTATCTACACCGCGAGCTGCTGAGGAGGAACAGCAAGTCCCATGTGGTTTGGGTTTGGCACGGCCTTTATTCTTACCTGTGGAGAGGACTCCCTGTCTAGTTATTTACTGTATTAATGCCACGAGACAGGATCACAGCCCAGGGCCGAGCACGTTCGTTACTGCGGTAATCGCCATCGTTTCCTCCGCAGCCGGGGCAGCCGAGCGCTGCGCAGAACCGCGACCGTGAGCTGACCGACGGCCGGAGGTGGGACGCGGGAGCCGTTCCTGGCTTCTCCATCCTCCCCACTGGCACCGCTTTCCTGCCGCATCCTCTCTCTGCTCACCACCTTGAGAGGGAAAACACCCAGGTTGATTGCCGGGATAATCTTCATCCAGCATAAATGGTCCTCTGTGAGAAGAGGAGCTCTTACAGGAAAGACTTATGGATTCATAAAGGCGACACATTCTTTTCCTCCCAACCCCGCTGTGTTTTATTTTTCATACGTAAAGTATCCGTTTCTAAATCACTGCAGTTGTTTCTGTTTCCTCAAACATTCAGCGCTAAGTATAAAAAACAAGATAAATAACGTACAAAGCTACTCATGCCCTCGTACAAAACGCTTTAAAAGAAAGTTGTTAATTTTAGACAGACTTAATTTTCAAGGTGAAGAATATATACTGTAATACTAACACTTTCTGATTCAAACACACACCTAAATCCAAGAATTTCATATCATCTCCTAATAGGCAATATGGTAAAACACAAAAGCATCTGCTGATATATTGGTCTTGTATTTGTCAGCCTGCAGTTAGGTTACCCTCTAACTTTTGACAGCAGCTACCTACACTATTTGGTGAGGGTTTGTTTTTAAAAAGTTCAATTATTATACACAAAAATTTGCTTGTAGCGGAGCATCTATTTCTGTGTATTCTTTCTTCTTGTTAAGCATAAATAAAACAATTGCATATAGAAAACATCACACTTTATTCTTAAATACTACTAGTATATCAAACCAAAGCTTCCTTTCTTCTTTCCCGTGAGAGGAAAAAGAAAGAGGTTTTACAGCAGCTGAACCACAGTGGTCATTTTGCTACAAATTAAGGCCGAGAAGTGATTAATGCTTTGTTGCTCCTTTAAAACATGCCTCTCTACTTACCTACTTTACCTATTTTAGCAGGTTTTCCCCGTTTCAGATGATTACGTTTCCCTGTGTCAGACCTTCAGTAGCCTTTTAGCCATAAGAGCAAACAGCTGAGGCACCTCTGCCTCCAGCCGGCTCTGCTGTGCCAATATATCGTACATTATAGCTCATATAGAGAGGTGGTAGTTTTGTGGTTTGAGGGGGGGGATTTTTTTTTTTTTTAACTCTTTCCTGCTTGCCGTGCTTCAGGCTGCCTTTTTGTAGCAATGTGGAAGAAGTGGGGGTAAGTTCAGGGCTCTTTGTAAGGGTTTTATGCTAATGGGTGCTTTTAAAATGAGAATCTCTGGCTAAAGGAGGAGGGATAACTGTCTTGGGAAGCTGGTGCCTGGCTTGCAGGGTGTGGGTAGCGATGGTTTTCCTCCCTCTCAAAGGAGGAGAGGCAGACCTGCTTCTGGGGTGTTTTGGAGGGGAACAAGGAGGGAAGGAGCTGGCGTCCCCCTGCTTGGAGCGGAGAGGGGTGTTTTCCTGATGGGTGGAGAAGGGGGCTTGCAGCATGCACACCGGGATGCCCGGTAACGTGGGTACGACTGCTGGAGGAGCCTTGATCTTTATTTAAAAAGCAGACCCGGAATAACTGCCCTGGCCCTGATGGGGTGTGTGGGTCCTGCTGCACACAGAGTCCTGGAGATCCCCCTCTACTCGCTATGGAGAAAAAATAGCTTGGATGCTCTAAGGGGGATCACTGCTTTTCTTCCTTTTCCTGCTTCTCTGTCCCCATCTCGGCAACAAGTCGGAGCGCTCGCCTCCCCTCTCCCTTGCTTTTGGAGCCGCAGGCA
The DNA here is from genome assembly GCF_000687285.1 of Phaethon lepturus. Lineage (NCBI taxonomy): Eukaryota > Metazoa > Chordata > Aves > Phaethontiformes > Phaethontidae > Phaethon > Phaethon lepturus. The sequence continues at coordinate 23,400 of NW_010515703.1, forward strand.
GCGATGGAAGTTCCTCATGGGTACCGTGACCAGACCCTTCCTACCCTCAAAAATAGCTCTTGTGCGCAGTAAAGCATCACGAGGGTCGTAAAGGGACGTCTTCTGAAGACAAGACCCTATCTTTCCTTTACATAAATTCCTCTTGTGTTGCGTCTCACCGGACTGTTCGCCGCTTAGTGCTGTGGGTGGCTGCAAAGCAAACCCAGCCTGTGACAACCCCGCTGTCAGGCTGATTGGTTGGTGGGGTACGAAGGGCTCTGCGGCTGCTCCAGGTAGTGGTTTCCAGGATGAAGCAATCATGTGGCCTATCGATGATGTCTTCACGCTCGACTTCTGAATTTAAATGCTTGTTAGCAAACTGCTTCATGTGCAAGGGGATCCAGGGAAGCTAAACCAGTGAAGAAGGGCTGATAAAGGTGTGATCTGGATCAACTTGGAGGAGGTTTGCTATTCGTTCACAAGAACGTTCCCTGCTCCGTTGGGGCTGCCTTTCCAAGCTCCATTGAAATATTTACGCTTGCCAGCGAATTTGCAACTAGAAAAATGAGTCTGTGCTCACAGCCTCTTCAGATGCACCCTCCGCGTTTCTTCCTACCCGTGTACAAAACTGCAGTCTTGGCATCAGATGCTCCTTCAAGCCTGACAAACCAGGCCTAGAGCAAGTGCACATTCTAAATTAACGTGAGCGTTTGGGTGACCTTTGCTGTAATCCATGTGAATCAGACCTTGTGTTGGAGCCCCTGCAAGTTACTGCTTTGTAGTTGTTATCAAAACACCCCCTGACTTTTTTGGGCCTCTGATACAGAAATAGAGACTGGCCTTTGCTAGGGCAACTTGAGTTGTAGTCTTTTTTTGGACAGCAAATTTGTTCTCCTGTGCGTCATTCATCTTGTCCGCTTTCAGTTTTGACACGGGCTTCTTGTCTCCCTCAGGAGGAGTGATGACACAGACCAGCTTCTCTTTGCCTTCTGATGCCCAAAGGATTTTAGCATCGGGATTTGTGTTGGAACACTTCTATGGGAGATGTAATACCAAAGCTTATTTTATCTGTGGCCTTCTTGCTGTGTGCAGAAGTGTGTGTCTGAGTGCAATGGTGTTCAGTGTTGGGCCCCTCACTACAAGAAGGACGTTGAGTTGCTGGAGCGTGTCCAGAGAAGGACAACGGAGCTGGGGAGGGGTCTGGAGCACAAGTATGATGAGGAGCAGCTGAGGGAACTGGGGTTGTTCAGTCTGGAGAAGAGGAGGCTGAGGGAGACCTTATCGCTGTCTACAACTACCTGAAAGGGGGTTGTGGTGAGATGGGTATTGGTCTCTTCTCCCAGGTAACCAGCGATAGGACGAGAGGAAATGGCCTCAAGTTGCGCCAGGGGAGGTTTAGACTGGATAGTAGGAAAAATTTCTTTAATGAGAAAGCGGTCAAGCATTGGCACAGGCTGCCCAGGGAGGTGGTGGAGTCACCATCACTGGAAGTGTTCAAAAAACGTGTAGACGTGGCACTTCAGGACATGGTTTAGTGGGCATGGTGGTGTTGGGTTGGTGGTTGGACTTGATGACCTTAAAGGTCTTTTCCAACCTTAATGATTCTGTGATTCTGATTACAACTAGATTTTCCTCTAGTTCTCTCTTCCGACTGTCTTGAAGACCTGTGAATACACGCGTTCTTGTGTTTCAGTAAAACTTAGCACTGCAGTGAGAGGTAATGAGGTTTTGATTCTTTTTTTTTTCTTTTTTTTCTTTTTTTTTTTAATCTGGAATTCTAGCCTAAGAATGAAGATTTGTGATTGTGAAAACCAGAGTGTTTGAACTGTGAAAGGTTGGTTTTCTGTGTGGCTGGTGCAGATCTGCACTGGCTGGAGCACTGGACCCCCTGCCCACAACACCACGTGGCTGGGAGAGGCTGCCCGATCTCTCTTTCTTATGCCAAGTAGGAATAATGTGCTTGTTCTGAGCAGCCAAAGTCCTGGTTGAGACCAAACAAACAATAATTGTGAATACAGAGGGACAGCAACCTAATCCCGGCCGAGGGAGTATCTGTTACATCTTCCCTGTAGCTTGGTTGGGGTGTTTTGTGTTTTGCTTTTCTCAAAATTTTCCGGCGGTGGCCCTGTCCTGCTGTGTTTGCTGCAGTTATCGAAGCAAAATCAAGCTCTGGCCAACCCAGAAGGCATCTCAGCAAGGTGTCTTTTTCTGTTCATCTGCGAGACCTTTAAATTAATGAACTTACTGTTGTTTAATGCTACCCCCCTCTAACGTAGGGGTGGTCAGATACTCAAGGACTGTCCTTCGCTTTCCTAGAAGTTGACTAAATCTACTCTCCCCTCTTTCCAGAAACTTTAACTTAGCTTTCCGGCTGGAAATCCTGTGCTCTGTTAGCTAGGGAATGCACGTTCCGGAGTTTACCCACAATTTATGCTTTCTAGTAAGATGTCCCATTCTGCAGTTAATAAAAGATTGAGGATTCATTAAGGATTCATTCATTCCCCAGTAAATCTAAGCACGTCAGTGCTGAAGAAAGCTCTGGGGTTTATATCTAGAAAGCAACGACTGAGAGCAGTTAGTGTCTGTGGCCTGGCCGTACAGGATTTGTAGTTTGATTTTATAGTCTTAAACTTCCTGAGCGAGGTGCGACTGCTGCTGCGTTCCTCGCCTATCAAGCTGCCGTGTCCGGGGCGCGGAGCGTCGGGCAGCGTCGCTGCCGAGGGCGAAAGA
>NW_010515703.1:26139-42200 GCF_000687285.1 Phaethon lepturus
CACAAGGATCTTTCCTAGCGCTCGTTTTCAATTTTGCCAGCTGTAGGGTTATAAAGAAGCGTTTTGTGCTTTAGGTCAGGTGCCTGAATGCACCGGTGCCCGCTGACAGCGCTGGGAGCGCTGGTGCCAGCTGGAACCCTGGAGGTGAGCCGGAAATTTTGGGGTGCGAAGGGCCATTTTTACTAACCTGGTTCAGAAGAGCAGGGCTACTGGCACTAACCCAAAATTTGAGCTGCTCATATTAACCTGACAGGCAATTGTTTTATTCAAGCTGACGTGCTGAATGGGACTCTCTTGAACGATATTCTTTACCTGTCTCGTTGTGTTAAAGTGGGGAGAGGGGAAGGGGGGGAGCGGGGCGAGCGATGGCAGGTGGAACCGAAGATCAGCACCGGTTTCATGCCTTGCACCGCCCGGCGTGGCCGATGTAGACCCCGCGTAACAAGAAAGAGTTGCTAAGAACAAATCTCTATTGTTCCCCGTCATCTTTAAATGAGTGTCAAAGTAGGCAGGGGGGCTTTGACCGTTAACCGCACAATTTAGCCTGCCCGTTGTGTCCGGCAGCCCCCACCGCCTTGGAGTTTCTCGGATGAGAAAAGGCGGCCTCAGCCCCTTATAAATGGGCCAACTCTTCTCCTTTGTGTGCAGACTGCCCAGTGTGAAATCTGCAGTGACGTTAAATGTTTTCTAATGAATAATTACTGAAAGGAAATGTAGGAATATATGTGTAATGGATTGTAGCGCATTAAAATGTTTTATTTTGGGCACAAAAATGTTGTCCTTCACCAGTGCCGCGATTGTTTCAGGAAGCCTTTTGTGGGGGTTTGATTCTCAATGGATTATCTGTGAGCGCTCGCATTTCAAATAGAAATCAAAAGGGTCCTTTGGCAAACTAATGTTTTTCAAAATGGCAGCCATGAAGCCCATTTAGTATTTAAAGTTTGGGTTTTAAAGAAATGTTTGAACTCTGGAGATTTTCTCACTTTTTTTCTTTCTTTTGATTTATGAAAGTGAAGTGGTTCACCTCGACCTCTCCTCTATTGAGACAGACAGACAGTCATCCTTTAACAAGTCTATAGCAGACTATGCCCTGGAGACAGACAAGAGGCCTTAAGAACTGTTGCCGTTTCCCTAGGCTGTTGATTAACCTTAAAACCCTCTAATTCTGTATTCTTTTGAAAAGAAATTAGGTTACAATGTGTAAATTTTTCTGCAGTATAATTGTATTTATGAATTCTTCCGCCTTGGAAAGTGCGTACAGTAGTGCAAGACGGCCCGAGTTCCTCATTACAGACCCAAGACGTTGCTTTTCCGCAGTGCCACTGCGGCGTTCCCAAGCACAGTCAACGTGTAGCATTTCAGTTTCAGGCTTCTAGAGATACGGGGGCCGGTCTCACCGAAGCGTCTAAAAATCACCTCGTCTTTTTGTTGGCTTTGCTGCAACTGGACGACCGTAACTTGATCGCGTGGTGGAGATCTGGTCTGCTTTGACCTGCTTTATGTGTGGCTCTAGTTTATCTGAAAATTACCCTGAACAGGTCAATTCTTGCGAGCCACGCCAAAGTTTCCACAGTAGGAGGAAAGTATTTTCCCTTCGCCCTGGGCTCGCCGCTGTTGTTGGCTGGGGACATGTTGCTCCAAGTCCTGTTGCCAAGCACGTAGCTCTTTGGCGGTCCGTGTTCTCTCTGGGGGTGAAAAGATGAGGTCCTGGCTCTTCCTGGAGCAGACACCGTGCAGGCAGCTGGCTGCAGCCCCCTTCCAGCAGCCCTATGGCGTGCTGTAATCTTGACCTTGAGGTCGACGCCAGAGTTGAAGGAAGAGACGTGATTGCTGGGACCTGTCCTTGCTCTCCCGCTGACCTTGCCAAGCGGGCTCTGCTTTCAGCAGTGCTGCCTCTTGCAGAACATCTTTCTTTACCACTTTTGGTGGTCGAGCACTGTCACTGCCCTTTTGGGCAACTTCTTCTAAGGGCCTTAGGTGGAGCAGAGCCCGAGGGGCTTCCTTGTTGTAATCCTTGCACTGCCGCCGTCCAGTTTTCAGGACTCTTAATGAGCAAATTCCTGTTGCGCGCAAGGGGTGCAGGACTGGGTCAAGGAGCGCTGCCTCTTGCAGCAAATGAGTATTTCCAAAACAAGAGCTCTGACATTTCTAAAGGAATCTGTATTAGCAGTGTTGCTCCAAGCTCATCTGTCCTGGGCGAGCCTGAGACTCTCACGTCTATTTTAAATCTCATGTCTATTTTAAATCGGATGTCTCCGGAGATGTCTGCTTTCTGCCCTATGTTCCTGTGGCTCGAGTTTTATTTGCTTACATCTCAGGGGTGCAACAACAGAAGAACAGGCAAAAAGGTCATAAATGTTTGGTATCACAGCAGATTTCCTGCGATGCCAGCTGGAGGTGGAGCTGAACAAATAGGCTGCACTGTGCTTTAGGGTCACTGTGTCCAGCGTCAGAGAAGGCTCTGAGTTATGGAGGGGGTGGGAATGGGAAGCTCTTTTGCAGAGATCACAACCCAAGTGTGCTCTTGTTGGTATTCCGTTACCAAAAATTGGTTCCGCTGGGAAACGGATGGTTCTAAATCAACTGTCTGCTCTTCCACTTCTCCATGGAAATATAAATTATTGAGGTATTTTAATTTTTGAATGTCCTTGTTCATAATCAGTATTTATTAGCTGAGGATGTCAGAAATGCCCGTGCCCAAATCAGCTTCCCGGATCGTACCGTTTGCCTGTTTTCCACAATGACTCCAAGCCATACAATAAAATATCTTAACTTCCTAACGTTGCTGTAAGACCAGGCAAAGATACTTTGTGGTGCAGGAAGCGTTCTTCCACTTCTGCAGACACCGCTCTCGCTATGAGTCCCTGTAGGAGGACACCTTCGTTACTGAGTTGGGGTTGGACTTGGGTGTGAAGCTTCTAAAACGGGGAGCTCTTTCCAGGATTGAAAGCATCCGCTGGCGGATGGTTGAACAGAACTGCGAGGTCACTTGCTGCTCCCCATGGATCACTGGCTACCAAATGGGGGGGTTATTCTGCCGATGATTGTTTATGCAGAGAAGCAAACATGGGAAAATAGTTGTTGTGGTGGTCTTTGACAGCTGGAGAGAAAGGGCCGGCATCGTCCAGGAGTCGGCAGCAGTCAGAGGACAACCTGAAAAGTCATTTTTCTGGGGAGAAACTGCCTGTTGCATACGAAAAAAAAGTGATAATCTGTGGAAACTTCGAACTGCAAATTAAGATGGGTTTTGCAGTGACCTCTAGTGGGGAGCCCAGCCGGGAGCTGCGGGAAGGGGGTGAGGAGCCCGTTCAGGGGTGATATATTTTGTGCCTGGATTTGCTCAAATCACCCATCAGAAAGATTAGGGTCCATTGCTTCGTCTTCAAGCTCCGACGTCCCTCTTCCAGCGAGGTCTTAAAATCTCATCAAGCCGTGCTGACAGCGTAAACCTCATCACAGCTTGCGCACTGACGGCGCGTTAGATAATTCATTAAACAAGGAGGATGTTAGCATCCCTGCCCAAGGAGGGAGGTGAGCAAACAGCCGGACACATGATACTTGGTGTCAATGGGTCTTAACTTCATCCCTGTTAACTCTTGATGGAGGAAGTGCAGGTTGGAGAAGGCGTTGACGGGGGATGGCACGCTGCGGCTGGGGGGATGCAGGTAAAGGAGGGAGGAGGCACGTGTGAAATAAAAAACACTTTGTGGGGTGGTGGTAAGGAAATCCAGCATCTCCGGCAGGTTGGGATGGTCTGGGGGGAGCTGTGGAGGATCCCTGAGAAGGTTTTTTCTGCTGTCCCCATGGGAATTGCTGGCCTTGCAGGTGGAAGCGGTACAACTGAAGCCTGGTGGCTTGTATGGCATTTTGCTATAGGTGAGGGTGTTTGCCTGACCTGATGGGTAAGGGGCTACGCTGGGTGAGACGGTGCCCACCTGAGGTTCTCGCTTCCTGTTTTTATTTGCGTGAGCAGCACGTAGCATGGCTGGTTTGGGTTTGTCTAGTGCTTCCAAAATAGGCAGTGGCATCATACCTGATCCTTCTTTCCCCCTATACATTAGTCTCTTCTGTTATATGGCATTAAACCAAAGAAACAGCAATAATATACTTTGGAGCTTGGTGAAAAGTGAAGTTCTGAGCCTCTGGCAAAGATAAGTAATAATTTTGCAAAGTTTCTTCTTAAAAAAAAAAAAAAAAGTTGTTTTCTAGCTGTTCCTTGCCAAGTCTCGTTTGTTTGCTTCTTTCAAACTTGCACCAACTTCGTCAAAGAAACCAGCCTGTTGCTTCTGACCTTATTTTTGCCCTTTTGCAAGAGCTGCACATCTCCTGAATTTGTGTTGTGATCCGACATAAGTCCTTGTAGTTTCAATGTCGATGGACAAATCCCTGTGGGAAAAGAAAACGCCCTCCTTGTAGCGAGGGAGAGACTTTCTGATAGAGCTTGCATCGCGGTAGGCCAGAAGGAAATCTCCTGGCTCTTAAATGGTGAGGAAAGGAAAATAATCCTTGAAAAAGAGCAGTGTCTTGCTGGGGTAATGTGCACGGGTGAGTCCCGGGGGGGTATCTCTTACCGGTGGTGATACCAGGTAAGCACAAAACTGGTGGTAAACTTCCAGAAAGGGGGTGGGGGACAGGGTGGTAAATGGTACTGCAATAATTAAACTGCCTGACCTCAGCAACAGCGAAATACTGGGAAAATCTGAGCACAAAGCAGCCCAGAAAAGAGTTTGGGATTTTTGTCTACCGGGGAACAGCGTCGCTTACCAATTACCGTACGAGTGAGAGAACTGGGTTAAGGAAACCTGATCGGGCAGATGGCCACTGTGCTTCAGGCTTACTCTTTCACGATTCCCGCTTGGGGAGGAGGTAAAAGTCTCTTGTCCAGCTTGTCCTGAGTGCTTTTTCAGGAGGATAAATCCACCTTAAGTTGTTTATAGTCCATCTTTCTAGTAAAATGACAAACTCGAACCTTGTCAGGCAGTCACTGTGCTGTGACCAAACTGGAGTGGGAAAAAAAAAAAAAGAGTATCAATGGTTTGGGGGGAAAAATAAGGGGAAATAGTTCAGACTGTGAGATGGTTTGAGTCCTATGCTGCCTTAGGTCAATCTCAATTTAAAGTTTTCATTTTACGTTCTTTGGTTGGCCTGGTCCAGGGTATCTGTAGAGGAAGGGGGTTTCAGGGCATTATTATTTTGATTAATACGGCATGCATAGCTTGAAAGTGAAACTGTTCCCACATTCTCTCTGCTTGCAGTAGTTCTGCCAAAAACCTGCTTTACCCTGGGAGAAAAATCAGGTGATTTCTTACTCGGACTGTCAGAAATAACTGGAAATAACTGACAGCTGAAAGAAAACAGCAGTCGAGCAAGGCAGGAGGCCTCATACGCCGTAAGACCTAAAGGAGGTGGTATGGGATGCTGCGGAGGAGATGGTTCCTCCTGTCCGGCACGTTCACGCGTGGCCGTTGGGCACCGCAGGCACCTGCACGTGATACGGTGGAAACGTCTGGGTAGGTCTAATTCGGGATGTAATGGCTCTAGTGCTTGAGGCTGCTGGCTCAGAGCCGCTGCCACGCGTGCTGGGGGAGGCATCTCCATGGCTTGGCTGGAGAGAAGCGCTGACCACGCGTGGAGCGGAGGGTGTATCGTGTTCCTGCAGCCAGGCCAAAGCCTCTGCTTTAAAAATGCATTTGCAATTGAATTCAAAGACATCTCGTAGCTGGTGAGGCATGCTCAAGTTCGAGAAGCCATTCAACAGCCCTGGTTTCATAGGTTTGATAGCTTTTAATTCTCTGTCACCGGATACTGATTTTATTACAGCCTGAACATGCTTGATTTGAGAGATGCACGGCCTTACTGGCCTGCGGCGGTGGCAAATTCCTTCTGTTCTTGACCCGGAGCTAACACACAGCTGCTGAGCTGTGTTGAGCTGTGTTGAGCTGTGTTGAGCTGTGTTGAGCTGTGTTGAGTTGTGTTGAGTTGTGTTGAGTTGTGTTGAGTTGTGTTGAGTTGTGTTGAGTTGTGTCCCAGCCTGGGCAGGTCAGCCCTACCGCTAGGGGCTGGGCTCCTGGCTCGGCTGCCCTTGTAGCAAGGTCAGGGAAGCCAAAATGATGAAGCCAAAAGCTTCCCTGCTAAATGATGAAGAAAGTATCAGGGCAAAACAAATAATAATAATCTACCGCTAAACTCTGGCATTTTGTTTATGAAACACATACTTGTGTGGGTTAAATAAAAACATTAACCTAGCAGCAACTTATGTGGAGCAGATAAAGTGTGTTTAGAGGGGAAAAAACAAAAAATCTGTAGATTGCACTGCCAAATAATATTGAATACTACTCAGGTGGGACAGACACTTAACAAAAATAATTGCTCTGGTAGCTTGCACTATAGCCGCCTGTTTGTCTCATTTGCAATACAGCAAAGTTACAAGATTTGCTAAAACCGTTTGCAGACTGGGTCTTTGATTTGGATATTACCGTGGCCTCTATGCTCAGTACACAGCCAGGTATGACTGAATGTTTTGTCACCTGTGTTAGTCCAGAACAGAGAGACTGAAATGATTACTTTTATCCCACTTCGTACTGCACTCCGGAAAGCCACTCTGTCAAGTCTTCCAGTGATTTTGCAAAGCTGTAATAATCGTTTCTGGGAGGTGTCACAGCTACTGGGGTGAGTAGTGGTGTGGGAACACCAGCAAGCTTGAGTGGGCTACTTGGTTTAGAGGCAAGTGTTCAGAATGAAAGTAATGACCATGGCTAGTGGTTTGAATGTTTCTTAGGTTCTTGAAGTTTGTAGAATTAAATTAAATGTTTAACAGGACAACGAATAGGAGATTTTTTTCAAACTCTTTCCTTCCCTTCACCCCACCGTGTTCCTCCCTAAGTAGTAGGGTCTGCACAGGTATTGGTTTGAGAAGCTAATTCATTCTTTATATTGTCTTCCAAACCAATGGAACCTGAACTAAGGACAAGCACAACAAATGGATAAGATATGTCATGTGCAGAAGAAGGAAAAAAAAAAAAAAGGCTATTGATATTAAAAGGAAGAAAAATGTAGGTATCTTCCTGGCAGAAGAAAGAAGTTGTCACGGTCACATTACGCCATGGCTCAGGAGAAATAAGGAATACAACCTCCTACCAACCTGGAGCTGGTAACAGAGTCAGCTGGAGGAAGTGGATGTAAAAGGCAAAAAAGTAATTACTTGTGTGTGAAGTTAGTGCGGGTATGATTATTTATTTTTAAACTGTGATAGGATTTAAATAGTATGCTTTCAGAATATCTCTCTGGAGCATTGTGGTAATGTTACTGCTGAATATGGATCTCAAAGCTCAGATCACTCTTTCGATGAGATATGGATGGATGTAAAGAACAGGCCATACTAAAAGTAAGACTCACATTAAAATTCCTGTTTAAGAGCTGACTCTTCTGAGTTTCCCTCAGTCATAAATGATATTGTGAGGTTGGGTCCTTTGCTCTTCATTTTACTGAAATCCTGCTTCTAAATCCCCCAAGCCTTGGTGTACAAAGTGCCGTTGTCTTCCACCAGTGCTATGCAGGCTCATCCCAAAAGCCTACCTCCAGGGTCAGGGTTTGCCAAAGCTTAGCAAAAACATTTTACGTTGTGCCTATTTACAATTTGCAAAGCGTCTGCTTAAAAAAAAAAAAAAAAAGTGATGTGACACTGCATAAACAGGCCATCACTGTCCTTTCAATGCTTGTTCAAAATCTCGCACACAATCACACAATCTTCTTGAGCAGTGGAGCAGCAAAACGTAAAAAACCCAATGTCATGAAGGGCAATATGAGAATAGCAAAGGTGCTGGGCTCATGTGCACATCCCGGAGTCCGAGGAGCTGCTGCTGCTGGCTGCTCAGCCGGGCTCTCTCGCCTAATTTGCAAAGCCTGGGAGCTCTGAAAGGTAAGCTCCTCAAAATCTATTAACTTCATTTCTGTCATAAGGGGAGTATTTTATGGGTTGGGGTAGGAATTCTCTGAACTGTCATCCCGGTGTCTTTAAAAAAAACACCAAAAACCTACTCTGGCACATTTCTTACTGTAGAATAAAGAGTATCCTGTTTGTCTACTTGCTAGGATGAAATTATCAGCTTGATTTAATTACATAAACATACAATTTGTTCTTATAGCCTGGGAAACAAGAGCTGGATCCTCAGCAGTGAGTATTTTCAGTATAAGGTCAACTTCCATGGTAAAGAATGGGAAGTGGAGTCTGCAAAACAATTAACGTTTTGTTAGTGCCGTCTTTTTTGCATCTTTCAGCCTCTCAAGGAAGAGGTGGGGTTGCGTGCTGGCGAAGGCTTAACTGTTTCTCCAAGTCACTATTTGATGAGTTTTACCAGCTCGGTGGCCTCGCTGCGCCCTGCCCGCGTCTCTCGCTGGCGTGTGGAGACATCTGCTGCCAGCTCTGCAAGTTGACTTTGATCTGCCCGTGGGAGGCACTAGGAATAACGAAGCAGTCTTGTGCAGAGTAGTGTGGTAGGATTAATCTCTTTTTCCCTAAAGGCCAAGTCCAACGCAGCCTTTTCTGGAGATTCTCCATTTTCGTAGTTGTGTTTTAGCGTTTCGTAGTTCGTAGAAACGAACCGTTTGTCTGATATCCTCCACCGTTAACTTCCAACTTTGTGCTTGCAACTGCTGTGTCTAGAGTGAGTTAATGAGTGTCCCAGGTCATAACTGCACCTTCGGAGTTAGGTTTGTCTCAAACAACTGTCACGTTAGCGGGGGCTGCCTGGAAACTTTGGTCTTCCTCTCGGATCACAGTAGTGAGTCTCAGATGTCTTGACTGGAAAGAAGTTGGTGTGCAAACTCTCCTGGTATGAAATTGCCATCTCTGGGGAAGGTGTTAGTAACAGCTTGGATAATAATCTCCTGGCATTACCCATGCAAGGTTGGTTTGACCCCGGGGTACAGGGAAGGGCTTGGCTGACCCTTAAGGTCCCTCTCTGCTCTCTCCTAAATCTGTTTGAATAAACCTTTGTGTTGTAGAAAGAAGTGGTGGAAGATAACACTGACGCAAACATGGAAGGGGCCCTGATAGCCCGGGACAGAGTCGGGGTGCAGGACTTTGTGCTCCTGGACTCCCACACCAGTGAGACTGCTTTCCTGAGCAACCTTCGCAAGCGATACCAAGAGAACCTCATCTATGTAAGTGCTGCTCATGTAGATTCATGTAGCCTGTGGCAGATGAAGTGTCCCTAGGTGTGGTATGCATATATTTCTAAAAATAAACAGTTGTCGCCCACCTAGATGGGGTGCAAGCTAAAACTGCAGGAGCAGGAGGCACCATCAATACAGAGAATACTCTCACAGCTTTGGTTTTATCGTGCTCTGAGACAATAAACCTTGTTAGATGTTAGTAGTACCCGGCAGAGTGACCACCCTGTGGCAGTCTGGCTACTTAACTAATGAAAATAACAGTCTCAGCCTGCTCGGAGTTGCCTTACAAAGATCCAAACAATAGGCAGTAGCGTTTCACTTTCCTATTCCCTTGCTATCTTTGAAGGCAAGGCAGTGCTGAACATGGTATCTCACTTGTCTGAGAAGTGCTGAGTCCTTCGTGGTGCAAGCTAGGATGACTTCACAGCCGTGTGAAGGACTTCTCAGCAGCCTCAAGGTTATACATTGGCTTACAGGAGTGGCAAGTAGTATCTAAACAAGTCCTTTGCCAAACGAGGACTGATATTTGTCTAACACTAATGGGATGAATTGAAAAGAAGGTAGAACAGGGCATTCTGGTGTGCTGAAAATGTACACAAAAAAGGGAAAATATAATGTGTCCTGAAATGTGTTATTTGATCACCCTTCACAGTCAAGAAGGAATTTTCTCTGCTGAACAGCTGTCTAAGGAGTAGACATACTACCGGGCTTCCTTCACAGCATGAGTTATTGGTCATTTCCAAAGATTTCTATGAAACAGAGTTGGGATAGTAAATGCATTATTGTGTTCACTTTAAGTAGGAAAAAAAAATTCCATAAGCATCATAAGATATCAAAACCTTATACATAACACGTAAAGCTCTAAGCTTGATTTTTATTGTTCAACTCTTAACTGGGTAGATTTTGCAAAGTTTCATGTTGGCTTTGAAGTAGTGATGTCTCTGGCATTTTCTTGGGTTACTTTTTTTTTCCTTTCATAATGAGTTCTGTACCATCTTTTTCAGTGGTTCTTACATAATATCCTGATGTACTTGATCCCTTTTTGGGAACTGTCATTGTAGTGTTGTAACAGGTTTCCCACCTGTATGCATTCTTTCTGCCTGCAGACATATATTGGTACTCTTCTTGTTTCTGTCAACCCTTACAAAGAGCTGGATATCTACACAGTGGCACAGATGCAGCTTTATCGAGGGGTAAACTTTTTTGAACTGCCACCACATCTGTAAGTAGAACCCTTAGGATTTCAGTTTGTATCGATAAATTGGGTTTTCTCTGTAATGCGGTCTACTAGCGACAAGGATGTGTATCCACAGTCACTAGGGCTGGTGAATTTTGTAGGTAAGGGTGGTGTTTTTTCTCTGTCTTCTAGCTGATTGTGAGAGGAAAAGGAGGGAAAAAAAGGATTGCAGAAGGGATGTTGGGGAAACTGCAGGGGAGGAGTTATCCTGAAGACTCTAGTCTTCAAGACACTAGTCCAGACTAGTGCTTAGTGTGTTCTGCTCGTTACACACAGCCTAGTCAGACCACTGCCTGACTGTGTCTGTGGGCAAGTCAACATCTTTTCCTTCCGTTGTCCAAAACGCTCCGGTCATGTTGCCTTGTCCTCCGAGGCCCCGTGTCAGTGCAGGCAACCCCAGGACTAGCACAGTGCTCGTGTGCAGCCTCCACCTGGACTTCCCAGGCGGGGAAGAAACCTGAACTTCTGAACTTCGAGCTGGAATTTTTTTGATGGCCAGATGGTTGGGTGGTTGTTCGAGTAGGTTTTTCTTTTTTCTTTTCCTTCCTTCAGTGGCATATTGGTGAAAGCTCCACTGTTGGTTATCTTTGTATCTGCCTATCGGCAAAAGTTGAGATCTTCCCTTGACTGGAACCAAAACTGGCTCCTCTGCTTTGGAAGAGGGAGTCCCTGCTGTGTGTAAACTGAATTCACCAGGAGTACATACAGCCTGGATAAATTCTGCAGCAGCAGTGGGTAAAAAAGAACAAGCCCTATCTGTCCCTCACATACAGGCTGCGTTTTCACTATGAGGCTTCGAGTCAGTCTCGTGTTTTGAGCTGTGCTTTCCCATCAGGCCCAATACCTGTAATGTTAGACGGGGAATAAGTATTTCTGAAAAACCTTTGATACTCCGCCTCCTGTCGCCGTTTCTGATGGACGCTTCTCCTCTGAACACTTCCCGTGATCCTTGTCCAGATACGCCATAGCTGACAATGCCTACCGGGTGATGTGCAGTGAGTACAACAACCACTTCATCCTCATCTCTGGGGAGAGCGGAGCTGGGAAGACCGAAGCATCCAAGAAGATCTTGCAGTACTACGCAGTAACCTGTCCAACTACAGAGCAGCTCCAGGTCGTCCGTGATCGTCTGCTACTTTCCAATCCCGTTCTGGAGGTAAAAACGAAATAAAGGTACAAAATGCAGAAGAGTTGGCGTAGGTGGCCGCACTCCAGAAGACTTCCATGCAAGTCTACACACCTGCACCAGGGAAGGGCCTCCTGTTATACATGACTTTGCGCCAGCATACGTAACATAAATAATAACGTACATGTGACCTCTTGGCAGCAAAACCCCCGAAAGAATGCTTGGGCTTTAATATTGCTTAATGTTTAGAAATTTAAACTTGAGTTTTATAGTGGAGGATAGCTGAAACCTGGGAGTGCAAGGAACTGTGCAGTGTACCACAGTTCCTCACGGCTTCAGCTGTAGGTCGTACAAGAAAGAGCGATAATTTGCTTAGCTGAATTCCACATTAAAGCTAGGGAAATACATTAGTTTAGAATTAGAGAATAATTTAGGTTGGAAAAGACCTTTAAGACCGTTGAGTCCAATACTGCTAAGTCCACCAAGTTTGTATTTCTTTAATCCCACTAAAATCAGTGGTAGGACTCGGCTGATGCAGCAAATCTTTATTTCTGGAGCTTTGCCCTTCCGTGGGTGTCAGGCTCTCAGTAAGATGAGAAGTGACTTAATATATCTGTTTTTCCATAGGCTTTTGGAAACGCGAAAACATTGCGTAATGACAACTCGAGCAGATTTGGGAAATACATGGACATCCAATTTGATTTTAAGGTGAGAACAAACTTAATGGACCGCTATTAAAACAAGCTGTATCAGTGAACCTCCTGGACACTTACCAGGCAGCGCAGAATTTGTTAAGACTTACACTGCAGATTTCTGACCCTAGTTTTACAGGCGTTGCATTTTGCAGGTAAAGTGACTAGTTATGCATCCTGAAAGCTTCCTATATTACTGGCAATACTGCCAGCGCTCAGTAGAAAGCTAATATAAATTGTAAAGCGCAGGTTACGCTAGAAGGACAGCAGACTCTTTAGATACAGCTTGTACTGTTGTGGGATACTAACTCTTAAACACAAGACGGCAGGTAAGGAACAGCAGAAACGTGCTTCTCCTGACGCCGCTCCTTGTTCCGAGGAGCGGAGGAAGAGCTGTCGCAGTAACGTTATTTATACCTGTTGGTGTTGACCTGACTCTGTTCTGCCAGGGAGCTCCAGTGGGAGGGCACATCCTCAGCTACCTAATTGAGAAATCCCGAGTTGTCCATCAAAACCACGGAGAAAGGAATTTCCATATTTTCTACCAGTTACTAGAAGGCGGAGACAAGGATCTCCTTTGCTGGCTTGGGCTGGAGCGCAACCCCCAGAAGTACGCGTATCTCGTTCAGGTCAGCGCGAGCGTGTCCCTCTTGGTATCTTACGTCTCGAACTGTGGGGATTGCGCATGCAGCTCTCCTCACATGCGAAGTGAGCTGCTCGGGGAGCCCACTGCCTGTCACGGCATGGCAAAACTCACCGGCAGGTTGGTTGTGAACATACTTGCTCTGGGGTTGTTGGACACCGTCCTACCCTGGGTGCTTTTGTAGAGGAACTGTTCCAGCTGTGATGGCGGCTTATAAGGGGTAATACCTCCCATTGGATCGGCTGATATAGTTGTGGGCACAGAAACAAGCTTTTGGGCAACAAGACTCGGTGACAGCCAGGCCATTGGAGTTTAAAAAAAGTAATTTTCACCAGGTTTCTTATTAATTGTGTATTCCCTGTGTTCTGTGTGTGCGGAATGGCTTACTGCTGCCATCCGTACTGCTACTGTGAGAACATGAACACTCTTAAGCAAGTGTCACCAAACCATTCGAAGACTCTGGTCCCTCTGGTATGGTCAAGGCACTTCTTGATTCATTGAGAAGAGTGGTCTGAGCCACCATACAGCGGAGTAGTCTGCAAGTTACACTTTGTGTAAAGGCATCTCCTCTAACACCCCTGTGTCAGGACCTGGTATAAAATGAGTTTCTCAGGATTCATGGACCTCATGTTATAGAGGTCCATAGGTATGGTTATGCAGTGTACAGCTCACTTGGTGGTAGTGCTCTCTGTTTCATTTCTTCCTTGCTAGTGAAGAATACTTGAGCGCAGCAGATATTATTACCATAAAAATGGAAGATGGCTGTAAGCTCAAGCTCTTCACAAGACTTCACAATACACCTTCAGCCTGATCTAGTTGAAGATGTCCCTGCTCATTGCAGGGGGGTTGGTCTAGATGACCTTTAAAGGTCCCTTCCAACCCAAACTATTCTATGACTTAGCCATTTTATGGTAATCACTATCCAAGCTCAATGACTTAAGTTATTTGAAGCTTAAAGTATAAGCTGAAAGATCTGATCAAATGAGCCACTTTCAGGATTAGCAGGACTGAAATAAACTTGCTACCTGTTGCAGGCTGCATCTGTACAGGCTGAGGAAACTGCAAATGAAAGTAGTATGCCCAGTAGTATGCTGTGTTTGTCGCCGATAACAAAATTGCCTTGCCAATGAATTGTACTAACTGTTCTTTCTTTTACCGTACAGGGTCGATGTGCCAAAGTGTTTTCTATTAATGACAAGAATGACTGGAAAATAGTCCGCAAAGCTTTTTCTATCATTGACTTTACTGAAAAAGATATAGAGGTATGCATGTTAAGAGGGACTGGGCCTACCAAAGGGAATTTAAGGAAAGACAGCAGTGCACCCCTTACTTAAAAGTGACGGAAACACTCTTGCTTGGGAGAGATATTAAGGATGGAATAGGACATAATTTGGGGGGGGCAGGGGGAAGGTGTGGGTGAAGATCTCTATCCCTTGGTACAGCATGATGGCAACTGGTGGTAGCACATCTCTGAAGCAGGTTGTCTGACTCGCCTCCTTCAGTCTAGCCAATATTCCGCTTAGTAGCGCACGTAGGAAAGATTAGAACCGTCCCACGGAGCTGTGGAAACCTGTTTTCTAATGCTGTAACTCTTGTTATTAGCATCTCTTTGGAGTTGTTGCTAGCGTCCTGCACCTCGGGAACATTCAGTTTGAAGAAGATAGCAATGGGCATGCCATCATTCGCGACGGCACGCAGATCAAATGGATTTCAAAGGTATCTTGCTCTTCCCAGATAGTGTCAGTACTAAGACTGTCATGAAGAAAGTCTTAACCTTGCTGTGTTTTCCTCTTAAGGACCAAAAAAATCTGTTCCCAAAAGCAGAAGGATAGCTATATAAATACCTAGCTCTTGCTATAAATGATCTTGAATTGTAGGGCCCCTTTTTTCCGTAGCAGAGTGACAGCATGCTTGGATGAGTGTCAGCATCTCTCTGAAACTTCCTTGCTTACTGTTGCTCGAAGATGAGTACACCCGAGATCTACCATGGCTGGCATCCCTCCGAAATGAATGGGGATGGATGGGGGGAGTTATGCCCTATTGATCACACAATACTGCTTATTTAAGCACCCTCCTGCTGGCCCTGCTCTGAGTGCAGGTATTTCTTTCTCCGCAGCTGCTGGGTGCGCACTTGTCCATCCTGCAGGAAGCCCTCACCCATCGGAAGATCGAAGCCAGATCCGAAGAGGTATCGAGGAGGCATGCGGGCTAGCGGTGGTGATGGAGGAGGAGCTCTGTTCTTAGCAGCGTTACAGTAAAACCAGATCACTCTGGCTGTCTCTCTCCTCCATATAATATTCCTCCTCCAGCCTGAGACGTTAAACTAAAACATACTGCTGGTATTGGAGTTTTACTGCAGAACAACGTAGTAACTCTTAAAAAAGCTAGGAACAGGGACTTGTGTTTGAGCTGAATGATGTCCTTTTGTTCAGTCCCTGGAGGGCTTCCTGGGAGACTGGGCTGCATAAACAAAGAAAAGCACGAGTAAAAACCGTTCTTTGGGCGGTTTGTACCAAAATTAATAAAATAAAATTTGTACCAAATTTAATAAAATAAAAGTAAAAGGAAGACATAATACTTCTCCCCACTTGTCTAAATTAGTGCTCCCCGAAAAGTAGTAACAGAATCCTGCTGACTTGTGTCCGTACACCAGACTGAAGTCACTCTGACGGTAAATAAAGCTGTAGGCAGCCACAGTTCAGGTGGGCTGAGCGCTGTGCTGTGGTATGCGACAGTAGGGCTGGTTCTCCAAGCCACAAGGGTGAACCAGCTTTGCCGAAGCTTGCTCTGACCCTCTGTGGTGCTTATCATCTCTGGCATGTTTTTATTTCTTTTTAGGTCCTAAGCCCATTGAACGTGGATCTGGCATTCTATGCTCGGGACGCAGTAGCAAAGGCAATTTACGGGCGAACTTTCACTTGGCTAGTCAACAAAATTAACGGCTCTCTAGCCAACAAGGTTGGTTTCTGGTCTGGCGTCCTCCTAGACACTGCGTGCTCCTAACGTGCTGAGCAGCGTTTCTCTTGTGAGGCCCTACAGCGCTCGTCACGGAACCTCTTGATAATTGATCTAGGGGCATCCCACAGCAGTGAGCTGGAAAACTGCATAGTTAGGCGTGGAAGGTGGCATGTTAAATAGTTCTGGCAGTTCACTACCTGCTTTAAACTGGCCGCTCCATTGGTACACGAC
>NW_010515703.1:42231-53113 GCF_000687285.1 Phaethon lepturus
GAAGGATTAAAATTTAGGGGGAAGAAGCAACACGAAACATGGAGGGAAGAAGCATCAGCTGAAGCAGTGGTTACAGAGCAATGGTGTCTTTAACAGGATTCAACTCGGAAAACGGTTATCGGCCTGCTGGATATCTATGGTTTTGAAGTGCTGGACACAAACAGGTAACGGCTCTTCCTGAGGCTTGGGGTAGCCCATCCTCATGCTGGTGGGGGCATGTGCTGAAGCCCTTGAGCTTCTGTGTAGAAGTGGGTTGTTTGGCTTGAAGATAGTAGGTGGTGGTGGGAGAAGTGAAACTGTCCATGAAAGAAATAAAAACTGACGCTCACTTAACCACTCTGAAGCTTTGAGCAGTTCTGCATTAATTACTGCAATGAGAAGCTCCAGCAACTGTTGATTGAGATGACCTTGAAAGCAGAGCAGGAGGAATATGAACAGGAAGGAATAGAGGTAACTTTCTATTTCCCTCCTCCCCTTTTTCTTTGAACTGCCATTGCACTGAATGCTTTTGATCATCAACGAAGGCAGCATCCTGCTTTTTTCTTTTTTTTTTCTTTGCATCGTTCAGGTGGGAAGTATCAGATGGCCGTGGGTCTCGTTCTGTAATTCTTTTGCGGTGTAATTTAGCCTAGACTTAATTTGCATCCTTTAAGAAAGGAGTAGGACCTTCCCCGACACTCAGAGGTCAGCAGTGACAACGTCCCTGGAGAAATGAGGAACTCCAGCGGTGTAAGACCCTGGAAGATGGAGTGCATTTAATGTAGAGAATAAGAGGATGGCTGGGCTGCTGAAAGCAGGAAAGCTGCAGTGTGGGGTGATGGATCACTGTGCTGTCACTTTTCCCCAGCAGCTCAGTCGGTCCTAACTCGCTATGTTGACCTTCAGTGGGATTGGAGCCTGGCTCCAAAGAACTTAAAAATTGCAAAGAAAAGATCTTCTAAAACTGTTCTTCCTTTCATTTTTTTTTTTTCCCCCCTCTTCCAGTGGGAACCAATTCCATATTTTAACAACAAGATCATCTGTGACTTGGTTGAGCAGAAGCATAAAGGAATAATCTCCATTCTGGTAAGAACAGAGTTTGTGCTACTCAGATTAAAATGCCTGCCTGTACCCTGCTTTAAGGTCCTTTAATCATATTTTTTTTCCTCTGATTACGTGATGGGTTGCGTTGTTCAGAATGTCAACAAATAGACCTTGTAAACAAAGACCCAGAAGATCAATGTGGAGGATGTGCTTGCTAGAGAGCTGTGGGTTTCGGAGGCGGTATGCTGCTTCCACAGCATCTCCGAGTGCTTGAGAAGGCAGACCTGGGCCATTCTCCCCACTTCTTGCCGGGAGACACAGAGGAGTAGAAGGAAGGTACCTGTAGCAACCTGGCTGGCTACAGTCAGCAACAGCGATGGGACCCAGGCTTCTTCCGAGTACCGTTAGGGAGCCTGTGGAACAGCAGGACTGCTTCTCTATAGCTGCCTGAAGCCAGAAGTCCAGGCTCTTGTGAGGGTGAAAGTGGCCGGTTTATTCCATCGGTCTGCTTACGTGACTTGATGTCTGATGCATCAGAAGGGCTCAGCTACGAGAGGAAGCTGAGAGCTGCCTCCCTCCTCCTGAGCTGCAGGTCTCCCTCTTGTTTCCTTGCCCTTTAGTTGCTACTGCTCCTTCAAATACTTATCTGAAGAAGATCCTCTTCGTGCCTTCGGAGGGATGGCAGGAGAGATGGGAGAGGCTGAAGGCAGGTCCCTCCAGAGCCTTTAACAAGGAGCTTGTTCTGCAGTGCTGAGTAACGTTTTTCACGTCAGTTGAAGTGTGCAGCTCCACAGGGAGGAGTCTGAGCACACAAGCTAACTACCATGATGATACTCTCTTGAATGCAAACCCTGATTATTAAGAAATCAAGTAATCTTCCTGTAGAGACTTGTAGTTGAATTGTCCCTTGCCACCATCTCTGACATGTCCGCAAAGCTGAGAATTTTTATCACCTCGATACAGCAGGCAAAGGATTAGTACATCGTAATCCAGAGACAGTGCTGCTGAAGCTCAGCATTGGCTTCACCTTGCAACGGATTGCCCTTTCAAGCAGGGCTTTTCTACGCACAGTACAACTGGGGGAGCAGGAGGAGTTGTGTTTCTTGGGTTAGAACAAAGTATTCTGTAAGTTTGTCTTCCCTCTCCAACTCGATGATTCATCCAGACCAAGAGTCCTTTGGGTCTTTCCGGGTTTTGGTGTCTGATGATGTCATCTTTCTCACTGTTTAAAGGAACGACAGATAATAAAGGATGAGGCAGGGCATTGCCAAATTCAGAAGAAAAAGCTGGATTTTACTTAACTCGATTTATCTTGACAGTTCTACCGAACACAGATAAACAAAGCTCTAAATTTAAGAAGGAAATTGCTTGTATAAAATAGAACTCATCTCAAATTGTAAGCAAGCTCTTTGGCCTTGCATAACAAAGCTGTACTAAATGTTAGTGAGGAAGGAGTAGTCTGTTCAGAGCAGCGTTTTATCTGGTGTCTGCTGTTCCAGGATGAAGAATGCTTACGACCTGGTGAAGCGACTGATTTGAGCTTCTTGGAAAAGCTGGAAGAGAAAGTAGGAGATCATGCCCACTTCGTGACGTACGCATTTACACTCTGTATCTTATCACAGAGGAAAGTCTTCCCATCTCTTACCCATAACAGAGTATTGGGGAGTGAACAATTTTTGCTTTGTACCAAAGAAAATCAAGCTGCCCAACCACCGTCTAACGTTGTAATGTGCTACGCTGGTAGAGTATGACCTGGGATGTTGGGGAGGTGGTGGTGGGGATTCCTGTCCCTTCACTAGTGTGTTGCTGATCTTTGAGTCTGGTTTCATTCCACGGTAGAATTAGGGACTAAAGATTAGATGGCTTTGACACACGATTTTAGCCCATGAAGGCTCAATGGCTTTGGCCGTAGATGGCTTTGTCCCCCATTGACTCCATGGAAAGCTGAAGATATTGTGAAGAGGAGCCTAATGCCCTTAGGCTTTGAGGGGTACAAAAATATTTAAGTCCACCTTGCTGTGTGTGAGCTTTGAGTATGAAAAGGAAAGAAACATGCTCCTGCTCAGATCTCCCAGACGAGTGGCATTTTGTACCACTTTCGGGTTCAGTTCTGGTGGCAGATGAACACGTTGGCGCTGGGCTGTTCTGGCAGTCCCCAGTAGAAGCCTACCCAAAGGCTTTGACAAGTCATCAATTCAGAGTCATGCTGCTGAATTGTCACCGTTTCTACATCTTTAAAGCTCATCACAGCCAAGTGGAAAATTTGTAGCCAACTTCCTTGTCACCACAATGTGCCTTGATACTGTTCTGCTTGATGAAAAGCTTTAAATAGAAGTGCTAGAGCTACTTAAACAGGATCTGTACTTGGCAATGCTCTTGGAAGGGAACTTTGATGTACTACTGTGCTGTAGTGACACACAACTCTGCTGTTAGTGACTGCTTACAAAGCTGAAACCTAAACTTTTAAGTTGTTCTTTTTTTTTTCTTCCCCCTTCCCCTCCCCCCACCAAATCCTTGCTTTCTAAAATTTTCCTACTATTCTTGAAAATTTTGAATCCTCCTTTGTATTTGCTCTAAGGCAAAATATCTCAAACAATTCTTCCCCCCCAGTTTCATTTTGAAATTGAGGAAGCTGGTAATACTTTCCTCATGTAGGCGATGACAATGTGTTTAAATGAACGTTATGGGAAAAAAATCTTGATACTTCTGGAAGGGATGATCATTGCCAAGTCGCCATGGATAGGTCACAGATATTCTGAGGAGTTTACGGTAGCTGACTCCCGTTCTCTGCTGCTAGCTGTTCACAATGGACAGGTATATGATAACTTGACTATGGGTCGTGACTGTGTTAGAGCCATGTCTGTAGGAACAACCATTAGACTTCCAGCCGCTTTTTGTGCGGGTGACTTTCTACAAGCTGAGGAAGTCTCTCTGCTGCTTTTCTCTTGGTGGTTTGTTTGTGGTTCTTTTTTCCCCGCAGTCGCAAGCTTGCAGACCAGAAAACGCGGAAAGGCATTGACTGGGTGGATTTCCGCCTCCTTCACTATGCAGGAGAAGTCACTTACTGTGCTGTCGGTGAGTGTGGACAAAGTGCCAGGCTAGAAGTTACCTGAGCTTTTAAGCCAGCATGGCAGATGATAACTTGACGGGAAGATGAATTACAAAATCTGTGCCCTCTGAAGGTACTGTTACTTGGGAGTCTTAAACGTGAAAGCAGTGAGAATTTTGAGGACATAAATGTCCAGATTTTGTGCTAAAGTGTGTAGCCTCCAAAAGAATTAAAGCTTTTTTCATTTTCTTCAGGATTTCTGGAGAAGAATAATGATCTACTGTTCAGAAACCTGAAAGAGGTAAGAAGAAAAAAGGGATGCTGTTCTCATAAGTTACCTCGCTTGACGCAGAAGAGTTTTGCAGATGTGTTTAATCTCTGTAGCAAACAAGAACATACATTTCTCCTTAGCGATGTTCTTCAGGCACCGACATGCATGTCCTTACGGCCGTGCTGCTCGAGCTTAGAAGTGTCACGGTGGGAATAGCATGGCTGCTAAGCAAAGCAGCTTTTCACTCCTCCTGTTGCAGGTCCTGTGCAGCTCTAAAAACGGCATCATTAGAGACTGCTTTTTACTATCGGAACTAGACAACAGGAGGCGACCAGAGACTGTGAGTTTCACCTTTAGTCTTAACACCGAATATAAACTCGACTTCTGAAGTCTTGATTTAGCCACTGATCCTGTCCTTAGTCCCGAATTCAATGGGTTTTCTTTGCTGGTGTTACACCCCTGCTAGATTCCTGGTGGCTGCATGGTGGTGCCGCTAAGACAGCCGCTAGCAAAGTGACATTCCTTGGTGGTGTTATTAATGCACCCTTCTAAAACGAGCCCTGTGCCTAGCATCCAACAGTAGTTCGCTTCCGAAGGGCTGCCTTGCGTGTCCAGCTGCATGGCAGGGCTTCAAATATTCTGGCCAAGCACCATGTCCAGGTAGCTTATGACTGACTGCGCTTCAAAGGCTTTGTGGTACCAACGCGTATGTCAGCCTTTCACTTACGGTTTTGACGGGCGCAGGGGATGAGGTGACTTCAATCACTGCAGCGATGAGTTCCAAAGGTAAGAAGTTCTTTCAATGTTGTCTTAGGTTGCAACCCAGTTCAAAAACAGTCTGATGAGTCTTATGGAAATCCTGATGTCCAAGGAGCCTTCTTATGTCCGATGCATTAAACCGAATGAGAACAAGGAGCCTGGTAAGGCATTGGGCTGAACCCGCAGTTGAGATAAAGGAATGAAGTGAGGCAGACTTTCACATCTAGCTAGGTACAGCACATACATATGCTATATATGTGTGTGTGTGTGTGTGTGTGTGTGTATGTACAATTGTTGTAGTTAAGCAGGCAGCAAAGTCATCACCTTGAATAATTGTGGATTTGATTCCTCCCTTTGTCCCAATACATGGACAAGTGAGGGAGCTTCCACAGACAGGACTTACCAGTGAATGTGTGTCCTCACTACAGGGAAGTTTGATGATTATCTGATCCAACATCAGGTGAAGTACCTGGGCCTGATGGAGCACTTGCGGGTGAGACGAGCCGGCTTTGCATATCGGCGGAAGTATGAACTCTTCTTACAAAGGCAAGTGGAACCGTTTTGCCCTCTATCCAGGTCAACCCGCCCTCCCACAAGGGCTTCAGAGCAAGGGTTGTTTAAATGCCAAGTCCCAGAGATAGGAGACGTGGAGGGGTCTGTCAGCAGACACTTTTCTGCATCAAAGATAACCTTTGTACGTGTCTTCTTGTCTGTATCCATTTTGATCTGCTTTGCCATCTTCTGCCTTGAATAAAGCAGACAGGAAGGAGTTCCTCAAACATCAAATCATTTGCATTGATGTCTTGCTCTTACTCTTCCAGGTATAAATCCCTCTGTCCGGCTACCTGGCCACACTGGCATGGGCCAGCAGCTGAGGGAGTGGAGAGGCTCATCAAGCATATTGGTTACAAGCCTGAGGAATACAAATTAGGAAGGTAAACTTCCTTTCTCTGGCTTTGATCTCCGCGGGCCAGCTGCACGGTGCTTGCTATATTTGATCCTCTGTCCTGTCTGTGGCTGCAAACCACCATGTGGCCCTTCCATGGTGTGAACAGATCCCTTTAGCCTGGCTCTTGCTTGACCATGTGAACTGGGTGGACCTGCCTGGGCCCGCAAACCTGATGGCTTCTGATTAATGGCTTCTTTAAAACAGACCAAAATAACCTCACCCCAAAGGTATACAATGCACAGGAGCAAGGAGACGGATTTAAAAGCCCAGATGCATGAATTTCCTTTTTATTTTTACCTTTCTATTTCCGTGGAAGCTTGAATCCAGCCTAGTTTCTCCCATCTTTGGGTTAGGGGAGATGGGCTGCCTTGTTTCAGCTCCAGGTCTCCCTGCCTGCTTGGGCAGCCCAAGGCAACTTGCCTGTCTTAGGCCTGGGTTCTTTTTTTAACTGATGTTTGCAACCACTCCTGAGTGACAACCTTGTCCTCCCTGCTAAAGACAAGGCATGGGGCAAGGCAGGGCGCTCTGATGTCATCTTCAACCGATGGCTATCAGAATCCACGAATTAATGTCTAGGACAGTAGCTAAGACAAGGAAAACTGGATTTCACTGGATTTCGGCTGCTTGTCCTGAGCTCCGCAGCTCCTGGGAAACTTGCAGGGATCCCAGCGTTGAGAATCAGAAGTCGTGCCAAGGCAGAAATCTCCGCACTGCACCTTTGCAGGGCGGTTGGGACCTTGTGCAGGAACTGGTGTTTTGCTTCCTTCCCTCTCCCTGCCGCCCTTTGCCAAGCCCTTTGCACCCTTTCGGGAGGCGCCAGCTCAACGAGCCAAGAGTGGTTATGGAAGGGGAGGTGGCTGGTCAGCCTTGCAGCTGGGCTCTGAGCCTGCTTAGGGCAGCTGAAATGGTGGCTCACTGTGACTAAGCTGTTCGTGGTCTCTTTTTCAGAACCAAAATATTCATTCGTTTCCCAAAGACTCTGTTCGCTACTGAAGATGCGTTTGAAGCCAGAAAGCACCTGCTAGGTACGGTTCCAGTTCCCCTTATCTGCATATAGACTAAGCAGCAGATGTGTTTCTGGGCTCCAGGCTCACGGAGCAGATGTACCGTGGTGAGAGCCGAGGCCCCGGGTCTGCAGAGCTCTGGAGAGCCCGGGGAAAACTTAGTAATCCAGGGTGGGGAGGAACCACTAGCTCTATTGCTTGACTTCTGGATACACATCTCCTTTAGAGCTCCTCAGCCCTACGAGTGACTGTTGGTCCATGCCTAGATGCCAAAAGTACCTTGGGACTGGTCTACCACCGGTCTCGTCCTAGGGTTACCTGTTTGTACCTGCCTGAAATGCATAAATGCGTGGGGCTGCCGAAGGGCACGTCTACCGACACAGGCTACTTCTGGTCCCGTTGGTGTTTTGGCACCTTTGTTCCTCAGCTGGTTGTGCAGACCCTCCGGCGCCTTGGCACGTGGTGTCTGGTCGCTGGGGGCACAGCTCCCCGGATGCCGTGATCCTGGAGATGATCCTGGAGATAGGAGCAATGTCTCTGCTTTTTCTTTTTCTTTTTCTTTTTTTTTTTTTTGCCAGTTTCAAGACTACAGGCCAGATATAAAGGATGCCTTGGAAAGAGGGAGTACAAGAAGAAGAGGCAGGCAGGTACGGGCTCCAGAATCGAGGATGCTCTTCTTAAGGCTACGCTTTCCAGTAGGACTTGTGGCTTTGGGAGGTCACGAATCCATGTTGCTGCAGACAGGACTGTGGGTGTTGGGGTCGGGTGCAGGCGACAGCTGTATGAAGAGCATTCACAGAGGTGCCTTGAGTTCTGTTGAGCTCCTCGGACCATGTGCTGCTCCTGGTGTCACCCAGGCATCGGCTGTGCCAGCAGCCCTGCAGCGGCAGCACTCTCTGCTGTGCGTGTGGGGATGTTTTGGGGTATGGAGGAATTGCCCCTTAGCTGCTGGGGAGATGGACCCTCTGATCGCAGCAGGCAGGCTGATCAATAATGCTGCAGGCTCCAAGGCTGGCTTTCTGAGACGAGCTGCTTGCTGCATGCAGCACATCCCTGTCTTGGTGTTGAGCTCTACAGGGCAGGTGGTGCCGGACCAGTTATCGTGGAGAAGAAAATGTTCTAAACTTCTTACTCTAAAGATCAGCTGATGGGAAGAGCTGCAGAAGAGCCAGTTATAACTTCTGCCATGCGAATTTAAAGGATGGTATCGCACAGGACCTCTGATACTAATGCAAAGGCCCGATCAATTCTTGCAGCTATCAAGCTGGAGGCATGTTGGCGAGGAGCGCTGGCACGGAAGGAGGCCAAGAAGAGGACATGGGCAGTTCAGACAATCAGGAAGTAACTATCAGCGTGTGGTGGTCGTGGGGAGCATTGTGGGTGGCGGGTCACAGCCTGGCGATGGCCTCTGGACGGTGAGTCCGGGGTACTGACAGTACAGTGGGTCAAAACCATCTCCTTCACACCCATTTCTAAGCTATCGTTGTAGTTGGGAGGACAGTTGCCAAATGGGGTTGATCACCTGAAATGCCTGTCACCTCTTCATGGATTCTCTGACTGGCACAAATTCCTGTTGCTCTGCTCGTTTACACTGGAACAGAGGATATCCAGACAATCCTTTGCATGCCTGCCCATTCTCTTAGATATGGTCCTCTCTCTCCACTCCCTGAAACCCTGCTCCTGAATACTGCATTAGAAGTAGAGCTGATCTTCCTTTCTAACTCCAAAGCACTGTATTTTAGTCAACAGAACTTTGGGGGGGGGGGAAGTCAATATTTGGAATATTATAAAGCTTAAGGTTTCCATTGCTGTAACACAGGTGACAGTGTACCTGAGTTACCGTTGATGACCTGTTAGCCTGTTGTGTGCCTTCGGTGACTTGCCTCTCATTTCCGTTGATTTCCGAAGGTAACATATAAGTTGTGGTTCGGGTATTTTCTGTAGATTCATAAATGGCTTCATCAATCGGAAAAAACCCCTTTGCCCAGAGAACATCAAATTTGTGCAGCTTGTGCAGTACAACTACTTGATGAAGCTGAGAGACCACGTTCCAAAAAACGTCTTGGACAAGAGCTGGCTCCAACCTCCTTCCATCCTGGAAGAGGTGAGGGTTGCTGCAGGCTTCGGGAGAGGTGAAGATGGCTTCTGCTCTGTGGTCGCTGGTGTGCACACTTCATGTAGGAAAAGAGCAGTCATCTCCCGCTAGCTTGTCCTCTGTTCAGGCGTGATGGCAGAGCCTTTGGAAGACCCCTTGGAGCTCCTCTGTGTTTGGGGGAGGGTGGGAGCGGGAGGAACGGCGCTGTTTGTTCTCCAAGGGAAAGGAGGGAGCTCCATGCTTTTGTTTTAAGCAACAGGAAGGAAGATGCACTGACAGAAAAGCGGACTCATGAGCCCTACTACAGGCAAAATGAATCCCACGGTGTTTTAAGCTGGCAGCACAGACAGACCCGTAGCCTTTCATCCTGCCTGGGCTCCGGCGGGACCGGTAGCCTCAGTGCGTGAATCGGACAAACTCTCATTGCTTCCAGCAGAGCTCTCGTGGAGAAATACAGCTGCTGATGTTTCTTGTGGCCCCTTTGCTCCTGCCCGTAGCCTGGCTCGGGACTGGAGCAGGTCGATCCCACGCCGGCTGTGGCCGGTGCTCGGTGGGCAAGGTGGGTCAGGAAACCGGGAAGCTCAGGGGGAAGGTACGGTGAAGAGCAGTGCCGATGGTATGCTACGTGCGCCGTGCCGCAGTCTCGTCCGGGGGTGACGGATGGGCTTTGCTGCTTTTAGTACCTGCTAAGGACTCGGCTGCTTGGTGTTCCGCATCCTTCGGCCGCTGCTGGGCATTAGCCCTTCTCTGGCAGCAAAGCTCTTCCGTAGGTGGGGTCGGGGCTGGGGGAGCTCAAATGGAGGTGTGACTAGGTGTCAATAACCTCTTGCACCAGGCAGTATTCATTAGGACTGCAAAAGGAGCTGTTTGTACAGCTTCACCACTTTTTTTTTTCTTTTTTTTTTTTTTTTTAATGTAGACGTCTGAGATGCTACAGAAAATCTGCATTAGGAACCTAGTAAGGAAATACTGCCGAGGTGTTACTGCTGAGAGGAAAGTGCAGGTAATTAATATGTGGAATGCAAAGGTGCGAGTTATCACGTGCGCACAGCGTGTTTTATCTGCTCTCTGTGAACCGCCTGAAACGCAGGAGGCACCTTCTGACAGACCCCGCTCCTCTCGCTGAGCACACGCTCCCGAGGGGGGTGTTTCGCTGGCCCCTGCGACGCACGGTGCGGTTCTCCTGCAGGCACGTGGGTCTTAATCTGACCGCCTTGAAACTGCGCTTCGCCTAACTAGACAAGACCCAGAAATAAGAAAAATCTGTAGGACCGTTTAGTCCCTGCCCCCCCTTTATTTGGCGTAACGCAGGAATAACCCGAAGGCGTTGGAAGAAACGCAGCAGCGCACGAGTGGAAGGATGACATTGCGCAGTAACGGTGCCCGTGTTGTAACTGCTGCCGTCACCGACGGCGAAGCTCTCAGAGGGTAAAGGCTGTTCCTTCTCAAAACAGTTACAGCAAAAAGCGGTAGCAAGCGCTGTTTTCGGAGGGAAGAAGGTGGGCTACCCGCAGAGCATAAACCAGCCCTTCGTGGACACCCGACTAAGTGAGTACACAACAACAACCCCCCGAAGGGCCCGGCCGTGTCCTCCTTGCTCAGGAAACCTCTGTTTGACAAAACAGGTTCAGTTTCCCAGAGAGATTCCCATCCGGCCGAGGCAGCATCACCCGCTGCGCTTAGGCCCCAGCGTTTGAAGCCCCCGGCCCCGCCACGTCCGGCGGCACTAGGC
>NW_010515703.1:53185-53825 GCF_000687285.1 Phaethon lepturus
GGCCCCACCCTGGCCGCGCCGGGTGGAGCGGGGACGGTGCAGTGCAGCCTCGCCAGCTGTGGGGATCCAGCCCTAAGGACGGGAGCTGCTGGGAAGGAGAGATGTGACTCTTGGGAATCCACGTAGACGGGGTTAGACGCAGAAAAGGCGTGAGAAGAAAGCCTGGGTGCACGGGCAGGGCGAGGGACCTGGGAGACTGGGGCGGTGGCGTGTGGGTGAAATGCTGGGGCCGTGACTTGGAGGCTCCCTTCGGCTGGAGCACCGTGCGGAAGGAGTGATGCTCTGGGTGGTTCTGGGCACGAGTCCTTCTGTGCCAGGGCCCGAACCGAGGACGGACCCAACGCCCGGCATGAATTACTTGTCAGGCAGGAAGAGTCACTGAAACGGGCTTAGGAGCAGCTGGAAGCGAGCACCCTCAGTTTAGAAGGGAAAGTGCCTGGGGGACGAGGACTAATGGGATGAAGACAATTAATGCAGCTCTCTGGGCGCGGTGGCCGTCTGTCACCTGCACTCAGTTCGTCTTTCTGGTTTGCTCCTCAGAAGAGAACGATGTAAACCCCAAAGTACTGCAGCTCATCCACGGTGAGAAGATCAAGGTAAGGGAAGGGCAGCTGGAGCTCAGCAGCCCTCGAACCAGCCT
>NW_010515703.1:53893-54202 GCF_000687285.1 Phaethon lepturus
CGCAGCCATGCCTATGTGGCAGGGCAGACTGATGAATAGCAGCGTAGCAAGTATTCCCTCGCTTTTAAATTGGAGACACGTCTCAAAATGCACCTAGACAAAAAATACTTAAGCATTTATTGAAAAGGCATCTTAAAAAGCATCGCTATTTGGGATGTAATGGGCAGGAGAAGTGCCAGCACGCTGCACTTCCCGTGGTTACGGCATAGAGGGCACAGGTAAACCATCCTTCCCAAAGCATGGTCCTGCCATCTGCATTTCCAAGGATAGAGAAACCAGACCGTTATAAGCAGAGGTTGGCAGCGGCTG
>NW_010515703.1:54247-72418 GCF_000687285.1 Phaethon lepturus
CGGCTGCCGCGAGCCGGGACCTGCAGCTCCACGGCGCAGCGCTGCTCCTTGCCGAGCGGCGCCCAGCGCAGGACCCCGCGGCAGCGAGAAGCGCTGATACCAACTCGTTCTTTTCAGTATGTGACCCCCGTGATAAAATACGACAGGAACGGGTTCAAAGCACGAGACCGGCTGCTTGTTCTGACCCAGTCCTCGGCGTATGTGGTGGAAATGGCCAAGATCAAGCAGAAAATAGACTACGCCACTCTGAAAGGTAACGGTGGAAGTTGGTGTGGGACTTGCCTTTCTGCCAGGGACCCTGGGGGTGGAAAGATGAACTTCTGAAACTTGGTCTTTCAAAGAGATTTGAAGCAATGGTCTACCTGAGAGCACTCTCTTCCTGGGGGCTGGCTAAAGGGTCTGTGTGTCAGCATGCAGTTTCTTGAAGTATAAACTATGAGTAAGAGGTCACAGTTCTTTGAAATACTTACATACAGGAGGAAATCACTTTCTGCTGAAATAGAGGGGAAGGGAAGACAAAACAAAACAAACCAAAATGCTTTCCTACCCCATTTTGTAGGTATTTTTTAATCCGGTCATTTTCTGAACTACAGTCCAGGGGTAGAATATGTACTTTCTCCCTCCTCTCTTTCTGTGCTACCTGTGTTTTGGTAAGGTACGGAGCAAAACGACTGTGTTTAAATAACCACTCTTGGCATCGAGTTAGAGACAAGTGGATGACAGATAAAGGGGCCTTCAGAAGGGATTTCGAAAAGTTAGATTAATTCTTCAAAGCAGTAGCTTTGTTGCATTTTGCTCTGAGCAGGGGGAGAGACTTTCTTCTCGGGGACAGAGCTCCCCTTCAGGAACGTCACTTCCTTCTGTACCCAAGTCAGGGCTGGAGTTGCTGCCCCTGCGGGAACAGCACCCGAATGCTGGGAAGGTGATGACGGTGGTGTGGAACTGTCTTTGGTAGGTTTTTTTTCTCTAATTCTTGGATTTCTTTTGAAGGTATTTCCACCAGTAACCTGGGCGATGGGATTGTTGTCATTCATGTTCCCGAGGACAACAAACAGAAGGTAGAAAATCATAACGTAGCTACTGCGAGCACGTGGGCAGAAGGGAGGTCTTGGAGCTGACGCTTCACGTATCTTCCTATGAAATCCTGGGATTACACAATTACTGGTGTTTACTAATTCTGTAATCAGCCACACCTTCGCATCCTTGCTGTCTCACCATGAAAGCTTTCACTTTCCTTTTTTTAGAGCCCAAATTGCTATAAATCCTCAATAGTCCCTGGGAAGGATGCTTAGCAAACCAACCTTGTACGTGACTGCTGTAACTGCTGCGTAGTTATCGGTCACTTCTGCACAGCGATCGCTGCTCCAGCGTTAGAAAGGAGTTTCTCTGAATGCACAACTGCTGCGTGGCTTACGTGCGGGGGCGATGCCAGACGGCTTTATGCCTCTTTTTTTGTTGTTGTTGTTGTTTTTTGGGGGTGTTTTTTTGGTGGTTGTTGTTGTTTGTTTCCAGGGGGATGTGATACTGCAGTGTGAGCATATCTTTGAGACCGTCACTAAACTCTGCATGCTGGCCAATAAGCAAAACCTCGTTAAAGTTGTGCAGGGAAGGTAAGGAAGGAAGTTGAATGGGTAGTATTCTGCAGGCTGTATTTTATGGAAGAAGCTGCTTCAAAAACTTTTAGGCCTGGACTACTTAGGTCAAAACTGTTAACATCATCCCAGCAGACAGTGCCTTAAGCTGATCAGGTCTGTTGCAGTAGCACGGTTGTTTTCACAGCTTCCTTTCCTAGGCACTGGGAAACAAGATGGGATGCACTGGAACAAGAAAATATATTAAAAATCATTACAACCTTTTTCCCACGCTAAAGAAGCTTGCTTCCATGCTGGTTGTGGCTGCACCTTGCTAGGTGTGCTGCTCTGCTCTAAGAGCTGCCCATGACCCATCTGCCTAAACCCAAACTTCTTTATAGGTGACGGTACTTTAAACCCACTTTTTTTTCAGGTTGATGAGACCTGGGCACAAGGTTGTGGGTTTAGTGGTTTCACAACAGATCTTATTAGCACCAGCTCTGAGGAAAGCCTGCTGGGCTGAGCCTGTGGGTCACTTCAGGATAAATGCTCCCGTTCCTAGAAGATTGAGAAGGCCCCGAAATGTGATTGCTGAGCACAGGAACCTTCTCAGTCACGCCACCAAGCTAATGGCAGGTGGATGCAGTCTGTCTCTCAAATCTCTACATGAATTGAAACTGGCATATGAAACCCGTACTTCTGCTCCAGCTTTTCTCTCTGGCCTTTGCATTTCAATTGTAATTAGATTCTGTGTGTTCGGTGGTTTTCTCCAGGTCAGATCTGCTTATCTTCCAGTGCTTAATTGCACCAGGAAAATTCAAATGCCCGGGCCAGGCAGGCATGCTCCATTCATCAAACCCTTCTGGGTTGTGTGGTATAATGCAATTGTTTAGGAAATTTACCCAAGCTGGAGGGCTCTGATCTTCTAATCTAACGAGATTTGCCAAGGGAACAGAAATAAAGGGGGCTTAGTGTAAAGCCTGTTGCAAGGAAAGCATCTGATGTGTAATTCTGTCTGTATTTGCAGTCTTCAGTTTCACGTTGGCTCTGGGAAGGAAGGGACAATGGTGTTCACCGTTGGGCAGGAGCCTCAGGTCTTTAAAGCCAAAAATGGACAACTAACAGTGGTAAGGCCTCATCTAAGCACCGTGAATATGACTTGTGCTTTCTCCTTTGCTCAGCTCTTGTAGAGAGCACTGCTAAGTTCTAGCCAGGGCCCTTTGTATGAGTTCAGGAGGACTCAACTCCTCTTACAGAGCGGGGAGGTGCATGATGTAACTACCCAAGCAAGTATCTACCTACATAAGACAATGCAGAATAGACGGTCTTTTCTGCGTTGGGAGTTGCAGCTACACACCTCGCACATGAATTGTCACCGCTGCCTGTTCTCTCAAGCTAGCATGGGGAGAGGGAGCAAGGGTCCCTCCTGGCTTGGTCGCTTAGAGAATTTAGCCTGAGCCCAAATTCAATGTGCTCCTGCAAAATGAGGACGCGGGTGACGTTTGCCACCTCTTGTTGCCTACCTCACCCAAGTTATTTCTGGAACTAGTTGGGGGACTGAGTAAAAGATTTCTTGTCACCCAAGCAGGTTATTGGAGAAGGAAGGCTCTGTCTGACCCAGTGGCAGTCCCAGCAGAACTACCACAGCGGGGAGAATGAATTCTGACTCTGTATGTAGCTATGGAAAACAGGGGAGCTTTGCTTCTGTCCTTGCTCATGGTCAGGGAGGGAGGTTGTGCTAAACCTGCCTCCACCAGCTCACAGCTGCAAGGCAGCAAAGGGCCAGTGTGGCTGGAGGAACAAGGAAATGTGAGAAAAGGTGGGTCTTTGCTGCCTCACCAGTGAGCTTAGTGCGTTTGGGACCGTTACCTGACAGAAGAATTATGTGCTGGGGTGTAACACCCTTGGGCCACTGGTTAGCTGTCCTTGCAGCCCGGAGATGAAGGGAGCTGTCTTGATATGCCAGTTGTTAAACAGAAGCAACACAACCCCTCTTGCTACAGACAGGACGCCTCGGTGATGTAACATTTGTACTTTATTTAATGACTCCTTCTTCTTCTCGTCCCAGGTGTCAACCCAGGCAAAGTCTTGATGAGAAACAGTTCCTGTTCCTGCTCGCTGTCTCGGCTGGGAGCAGAGAGGAGCCTGCAGGACAAGACCAGCACTTGCATCTCCCCTGGAACCTTTGATGCCATAGGGCTGCTGTGATTTGAGTTTGCTTGCATCTTTTAGGCTCTTTTTAATAGCTTTAAACTATTCAACTATAGCTAAATAAATTCCATTATGTTGCTGTAACACTCCAGTGAGTGCAGATGCTTGTTACATACTGTCACAGGGAAGTATTTAAACCAAAAGTAAAATGTCTGTCTCTGTGCTCTCAGGAAGAGCTGAGAGCTCTCACCAGTCAGGAAGGATTAAGATAGAAGTAAAACGGCTTCTCTAGCTGTACTTTGGGTCACTACTCACCAGGAGAACTGCATCAAGTGCAGATCAATGAAGTTAACTCTGCTCTGAAAACACCTTTTCTCTCAGGCAGACTGGCAAAGCCTTTAAACACAGCAGCTCATCCTTCGGCATGTAGAGATAGTTGAAGGTAGCAGCTAAGGCTGGCACTGATCTGTTTGAGTTGGTGCATCAGCATCTGAAGCTGCTCATCTGGGAATCTCCATAAGCTCCTTGCTTGTCTGCTCTGACGGGGGCAGTGCGGGGAGATCTTTCCTTTTAGACTAACACTGGTTCTCCCTGTGCAGTGAGACTGAGGCAATAGAATCAAAACAACAGAAGACCAAAATGCACCCTCTTACAGAGGGATGTGCTGGCTTGGTGCAATCCAGTTCAGAAGTCTCCTGCTGCTGTAGAACCTTCCTCTCCATCCATGGAGCTGGACTCATGGAAGAGGGTGCCAGGCACTGCTGTTCCTGACATGTATTGGGGCAGCTAAAAGGGGAGGGGGTGGAAGACAGGACTTCCCTCTGCTCCCTCCTGTCTGGAAGCTGCAGCTGTACTGCCATGTTCTGTGTTCATAGTGCTTACTCTGCTGCCTCACGTTGAGGCAAACTTGTGTAGCTCCAGCTTGCTTTGGCTAGGCTGAAACTACAGCCTGAAGATCCTTGACTTGCTGCCTTTAAATCCTGGGGGCTGCAGAGTCCTGTGAGCCGTGTCGCTGGTGACTCTGTACCAGCAGCACAGCTGGGGGGAGGGTGATGTCTGGAATTTCTTCCTGAACGTTCCTTCCAGCTCCATGGACCATGAGGAGAGCACGCTTCAAACAAGTAATGAAGTGACTAGCATGTAAATATGAAATATCTTCTAATTTATTGTGTTACATTTTTTAAAAAAAAGTACATATTGCAAACACCAACATACACTGAAATCCAGCTTTAAGCTTTTTTTGTGCATAAGTATAAAGTGGGAGGGAATGATTGTACAGAACACATGAATTTGCTGCTACTGCCCATGAAATGGAACAACTCCATTAAGATTGAAAGGTCCTACCTACCCTTTGCTCTAAGGTAAGATGGAATGGGAGCCTTCCACCAGGGCTCTGCAGCAGGTCGTGATCCAAAACCTGCCTTAGGGAAATACAGGAGCAGCTGCTTTGGTGCTACAGCTACACTGATACAGGTGGGAGTAAACACCCTGTCAGGGCGCTGGTGGTCACTCTTGCCTCTACTCTGCAGCTGTAACTGAGTTACAAGCTGCAGATTTTTAGTCCAGCTTTTTTGTATTATGCTGATGGACAAACCCACTTCCACAAGTAAGATTTTATAATCAGCTCTACTCTGCGGTACTGTCACTGCTAGTGTCCGTTCTGGGGTGCTAGAGAATCAAAGCAGACAGGTCTGCGCTCCCTGTTAATACAAGGCTGGACTAGATTAGATAATCTGACTTGCTGCCTGTGCCTAGGACAGCTGCCCTGTACCCCATCTTCACCTGAAAGCCGCAGAGGCAAAACCACTTACAGTAAAAAGGCTCAAGAGCTGAAAGCATTTGTGCAACAGCATTAACAAAGTCTCTCTCCACATGCCAAGGACAAATGGCCAGTAGGTAAAGGATGTTCTAACACAACAGCAGCACGTCTTTGTTACACAACTACAGCATGCAGAGGGTTAAGTCAGGAGTGTGCTAAGGCAGAGCCTGCCCATAAACACAGTAACAAAACTGAAGCTTACTCAAACTCTCCTGGAGTGACTTACTAAACCAATAGCTATACAAACCGCTGTACAAAGATTAAAAATAATCATCCCCTGGTTTTTAAGAACTTAGTTTGCAAAACCTGAAAGAGGAAATCCTGAAGCCAGTTAAGAATCTATTTACAGAGAAGTTAATCACATAGATGTGATCTGTCAGGTGCTTAGCACTGCTGTCAACACACGTCACCTCCTGGAGCTGAACCTGTTCTTGCACCACAGAATGTGACTGGATTTTGTCTGAGCAGCCAGTGCTGGGTTGCTGGAGTCTCCCTGGCACTGTATGGGGAAAGCAGGTAGTTCAGCACAGCTGAGGATGAAGCTGGCCTGTCCTTCCTCTCACCGGAGAGAGACAGCTCTCTAGCGTTAGTGAAGCGAGCAGGGTTTGCTGCAGGACTATCAGCATATTCCACAGCAGTCGGCTGGTGTTTCCTTTTCACCCGCTGATGGCCAGTAGGAGCACAGTGGGACTGCCGAGACACGGGAGTTAGTTAGACTGAATGGCTTTACTTTCTTTTAGTGTAGAGTCCAGACCCCTTCACGGGCAGTAGGTCTGTTTCAGATGCTCAGAACCCCATGAACAGCCCAATAACATGCCAGTAAGTGCCAAAGTACACAGTGCTGGAGAAACAGAGCAATTCAGAGGACTTTCCTTCCACACTCGCCAGCTTATCACACAAGGAAGGTAAGAAGGGAGAGGCGCTGGGTCCTTCACAACAACAGTCTGCACTATGGACTTCTACAAACCGAACTGTGTTGCAAACATGTGTAAGTACAGCTTAAAATAGGAGCCTGCAACTGTCAGGACACAGCTGAAGCTGCTGAACTACAGTATAACCGATACATCTGTTTACTGTTGAGCTCTTTCGTACTTATAAATCAGTAGCTGAAGAAAGAAGAGTGGAGAAGGCAGGTACAGCCACCACATCTGCCACAGACTCCAGCTTAGAAAAGTCTTTGGTTACTAGAAAGACGACCTCAGCCTAACTTTGAAATCATTTTAGCTTTCCTTGATGATCCAAAATTGTACCACTGAGCAAACATTTAACGCTTTATTTTAGTCTCTACAGACAAGCTACACATAGTTTGGGATGTAACTGCTATTTGAAAGAGAAGCATTGGAGTAAAGTAGCTGGCAATGCTGACACCACCTTTGGTTTTTAAAATGTTAACATGCCGTTAACAGCCCAGAGCCAGGAGTAGGAATCCTTGCAGCAGGAAGTTGGGCAAAAGCAAATAACTACCTTGCTGAGGAACAGGAACATGGAGCTGCTGCTCTGTATGAGATGTCTGGCCATTAAGGACAGCGCTAGATATTCCAGTGAAGGGTCAAAAAACTCTAGAATAGGCCAAAGACACCTGGTGTCTGCCAAGGTGCCAGCCTGATTGCAAGTTTAAGACTTCCTACATCGGATTTCTCTCCCTTCTCAGGATTTGTTATATTAACCATTACAGCTGGGGCTCTGTTCATTATCCTTTAGCATCCAGCCCTGTTGAATAACACATGAGCTTCCACTATAATTGTTACTTGACTCCACAATAGGCAACAAGAGATGAGGAGGTAGATAACAAATTCATTTATAATAGAAAAGTACTCTTAGAAAACTAGACTACATCGGTCTTCTCTACACAACATTTTAGCTCTGCCCTTTCACACAGCTGCCATTTCTGAAAAGGCTTGGAATATGCTCAGGATAAAGTCAAACAAGGAATAACTGCCCCTGGGCCGCTGTCTACTCCTCTTCCCCATGGTACTCGTGTTGCCCTCGCTCAAAGCAAGACAATGCTCCTGTATCAGTTACAGAACTGAACTACGGCTGCTGGCCTCCTACCTACACTAGGCTGGCATGGAGTGTTTGAGCCTGCGATGACTACTGCTTTCCCAGCAGTAAAGCAAGCACAGCTCACTGACCGGCGAACTGAGGGAAAGACACTCCTCAGCCGAGACCCGGGGTCAGGCAGAAGTTCTAAGCGCTAACTGGTAGCGGCACCACCCTAAGGAAAAGCAATCACATACAATTTGCTCCTGCTCTTCCTTCTGGAGAAATTTTAGCGCCTCCCACCCTCGAACAGATAAAGCAGGAGCGGGTGTCTGCAGTTCAGTGCTGTAGAAGCTCCACTGAACCCTCTGAGGAGCAGGTTCCCGAGAGCTGTAGGGAGCCATAGCCCAGCCAGCTGGCAAGCTGAGCCCAAGCAGCTCCCCCTGCTCCCTCCCACCGCTCCGAGGCGGCTCCCTCTGCCCCCCAGCACTACAGGAACCGAATCAGCACGTGCCGTTTGTCCTTCCAGGAGTCACGCCGAGGCACTCCTGAGCTACCAACCCTATCGCCTACAGGCCTGGGGAAAAGGGTGCTCTGCAGTAGCTCTGGTGTGTTTAGATCACTGCATTTCGGACGCCTAGGAGGAGACAGGGTCAATGAGTGCCTGGAGGGAAGGTATGTGGCTAACTGACCCTTTTTTTGTTTGTTTTTTGTTTTGTTTTTAAAGTGCAGGATAATTACTAAAGCCAAAGGAAGCCAGCCCTCTTCCTCTCTAGCCACAAAACTGCAAAGACAAGAGTGCTAAAAATTCAGGGCATTTCTCCAGATGCTCAATAGGTCCTTACAGTATCTATCGTATGCCCAGTAACCTTATTTATTCCTGTCCTAGAACTACGGCATTTAAATACCCCAAATAATCAGGTTTGTTACAAAACGTAATTTACAGACTTTGCTGAACAGAAGTTAAACCACCTGGTCCTCTGCTGCAGATAATCGATCAGACGAAGGGCAGCACCTTCCAGACAGAGCTGCGCAGTCTGCGGCTGTTGCTCAGCTCACTGATGCAGATGGGCCCTGTCATCCGGACGTTTAATATGAATTCTTCGCACGCGTTCAATGCGCTCTCGCTCCTCATCTTCTTCTAAGTGATGGGAGCGGCCAGCTGCCCCTCCTGTGGCTTCCAAGAGCGCATTGTCGGGTCCCCTCCCGTCCTGGGACTCGTACAGCAGAATGTTCAGTGTCTCCTCGTAAATGCGAGCTTCTGGAAACTCCACCTGCCCACCCAAAAGAAATACGGTCACTCTAAACTATTGCCAGTCACTGCATGCACCAGGTTACCTCATTTATACTTCCTAATACCTTTCTGGTTTTAAAATTTCTTAATTGGACTCTAGCCATAGAAATCCTTCCTAGCACAATCGTGTCTGTTTCTGTTTTTGAGACACAGCAACCAGGTGGTTGTTTTTTTTCAGACCTGGCCTGCCCGCGGGGCACACTCAGACAGATTTCTCCTGGGAAAGGTAAGAAGGCACAGGGAAGGCATGCCATTGCTCCCCAGGCTCTGCCTTTACGCAGGGATGTACACCAAACGTGGCTGAGTGCGCAAGTTTGCCTAAAGAACTAGACTGAACTTGCCTTATGGAACATCACAATTGCCCTGTGTTAAGTGCCACAGCCAAGCAGTCCCCGCCCTAACGAACGCAGAGGATGAGCTCCACTGCGCTGCTCCCACTTTGAATGGCATTGATTATTCTATAGAGACGCTAAACAATGAAAGGAGTGTTCAAAATGGAACAGATGTCAGGATGCCAGTCTGACAGCAGCTGGGCCCGTTGCTGGAAGCATTCAGGGATTTACTCGTACCTTTGTCTGTTTTTTCTCAGTAGCATAAACAATGGAAGTGCAACAGACTTCGGCAATCTTCCGCCCCTGCCCGTAAAAAGACCAGCAGCAGATCTCATCTCCAATCACATCTTTTATAAAGAGCACTCTCCCGTTAAACCTCAAGGACAGCTTATCGAATAGCTCAATGTTCTTCAGCATGTTGTCGTCCGAGTTGCTGTGAAAGATGAAGGCAGGCAGCAGTCACGTTGAGGTAATTAAGACAGCACACAGAATAGAAGGGGGGTTCAGGCAGTGAGAATTTACAGGCCTGTACGCCCAGTTTCCTTTGACTTACTGTGTCTCTACCAAGGTAGTGTTTACGGTTGGTATCCAGGACTGCAGTGGATAACTCATTTGACTAGTACAAGCAGGAAAACCTGCTGCTGAAGAAGCAGTAATATGACATCAACAGTACTGTGAATAATACTGTCCAAGGACATTTCATTTGTGAACAAAATTCTATCACTCAAATGAAACCATTCCTAAGCTCAAGCTCAGCATCTGATGGAAACAGCATTATGTCATGAAACGTATATGGACATAAAGAAAGGGGCACAAGGTCCCAGACTTGATGATTTTGCCACTTACAGAGAACATTGCACCATGGAAGGCTTCCTGTATTCAACTAATGTGCTGTAGCCCGTGGGGAATGCAGGCCAGCAGTTGGCCAGGAGCCTCTGCCAGCTGCACCTAAGTATTAGAGGAACTTCTCTGGCACAGAAATAGCACACGCTTAGCCTTCCATTGATGACAGTAGGCTCCCTTCTGACTAAAGTTTTAAATTAATTGGGGAAAAAAAAAGTGCTTGCCAACACCAATCTGTCATTGGTTCCGACTGAAGAAAAAACAAATGCTTATCATGGATTTTAGTCTATGAAAAACTTCAAAGAATTCCAGCTGAAGTAATTTACCTGGTGTAGGAATATTTGTTGTTGCTTCTGTTATATAGCAACTTCACTGCTGGCTGTAAAAAACAAACCACATATCAGTTACAGGAAGTGCAGTAAGAGCTGGAATCTCAGCTCAGTCTAAGACCCCACAACAAAAAAGCTGCAATATGATATGACACCATCAGGCCCAAGCCCAGTGGGATTTTGTTGTTGTTGTTGTTACTGTCATTGCCACAAAACTGCCATGCATGGGTCAGCAATGGGACTGCAATCCCTTCTGACCCCTTCTGTGACTAGAACATAACCTGTTCTCACCCCCCCCCTCTGCATTTTGCCAAGACTAATCATTATCACCAGCATCCTCCCCTCTACCTGCCTCAGCAAGGAGGCTTCCCGAAACAGGAGTCATTGATTCACTTTAGCTAAAAAAACCCATCTGTTGTTAATAACCAGAGTGGACAAATAAATGGAAGATCTAATAGCCCTGAGGATCTGCTCGATCAGCCTGCTGCTGCCTACGCCCTCTATTTTAATAACTTGCATGGAGAAACACATGGCCAGGCCCAGCCTGAGCAATGTTTGACTTGTAATTCAGCAGAAATGTTTAGTCGGCTGTAGATTTTCAGTACTTTGCAGCTCAACAGTTGAAGTGCATGTATTTTAGGGTAAGCCCGTTGTTGAAAACTAAAGACCATTGTCTAAAGAATACTTGGTCAAGGTCCCATGCAAGCCCGGGGCAGCAGGCCAGCACCCTCCCACGCCACAGCACAGCCCAGCCTCTCTCACCTTGTTAGAAGTGGCTATAAGTTTTTGCTCTTCTTTGGAAGATGTGATGACTGGTACCTTGCAGAACGGTTCGTATGCATCTTTGTTCTGCTGAAACAAGAATCAAACAGCAGCTGAATGTAAATAGGCCTTAGGGCACACTCATATTAACTGGGAAGCTCCTGCATATTCTGTGCTGTAGAGTTCAGTGAGCAACGTGTCCCTACAGGGCAATGAGTGGCCGTTTCTGGTCCATGCTCTGAACCAGGCTGGCACTCCAGCTACCAGGCAGCGTTCCTCTGGGACCACCCGAGATGTCCACTTCTGCTCTCTATCACTCTGCAAGCACAGGGACTGAATGTTATGCACCTACTTAAATGGCAGGATCTAGAATATGGCTTCACTCAAGCATGACACCAGTAACAGTGGCTTCAAACCTAAGATGAGCACCTCAGAGGAAAACAAAGAACAAAACAGGACTCCCAGCAGGCTTCTTGTATGGCTACCACGGATACAAGAAGCTGCTCTGGTCTGGCCCAAAGACCTACCCCATTCTGGTTGATGCTGGAAGTATTAACTTTTGTCACAGAACTTGCACTGATGAACGGATCATTTCACCATGTAAAACCCTGACAGCAGCAAAGAACACAGCAGAGGAGCCAGGCTGCTGCTCCTTGCACACTCCCAGGAGTCAGTGGAGGGAAACTGAGCAACTGATTCTGTATTCTACAGCCCTGACTGTAGATGGGTAGCACTAGATGTTGAGAACAACTCAGTACTTTTTTCTGGATGTGACCAGACTCCAGCAGTGCTGATCAATGACATGAAGTATTTCAATTTCATCCCACCCTCAAAAAGGCACCA
The DNA here is from genome assembly GCF_000687285.1 of Phaethon lepturus. Classification (NCBI taxonomy): domain Eukaryota; kingdom Metazoa; phylum Chordata; class Aves; order Phaethontiformes; family Phaethontidae; genus Phaethon; species Phaethon lepturus. Next base: position 66,172 of record NW_010515703.1, read on the forward strand.
AGTGGAGACCAGCAGAAAATCTTGCTCTGCCCAAATGCCGCTTCCCACCCAGAGCAGCCTCCTCTTCTTGACCCCTCATTGCAGCCAGAGTAACCTGACTCCTCCTTAGCTCTGCGACCTACCTGCAAGGCTGCTTGGCACTCGTCCACCAGCCCCTGGACCAGGTAGTACTTTGCTTCAGCCAACAACTCTTCTATCTCCCTGCGGCTCTCAGGGAGCGGCACAGCCCCATCACGCAGGTAGTTCAGTATTGTCCCAAAATGTTTTCCACAGCGGTCGATCAGGATCCAGCCTAGGGACAGAAGACGACCACAATACAGCAGGAGCAGAGGCAAACATGGCAAAAGGCCTTGACACTGGCCTGGGACTGCTGTATCAAGCAGGTTCCTGCCAAGAGAGACAAACTCCAGTTCCTTACTTGAGCTGGCGAGCACAGAGCACAGGGAGTTTATCGTCTCCTTCTCCATTTCAAGTGCAGAGTATGTGGGGAGTAAGGTAGGAAGCTCACCTGTTTCTCATAGTTCCCCTGTTATTAACAAATGATTAACTGAAACAGAGGAATGAATTCTCAAACTAACCAGCTCTGTTCTTCCTCTACTCCTGAAGTCCTGACACATTTTTATTTTCTTGTCTTCTGTCTTAGGGCCCTGTTACATACACGTGTGGCTGTTTCTTACAGCCAGCTTACTACAGCCAACCAGACATGACTGTCTAAAGGCTGCTGCACCTGAACACAACACGGGGACCCACCATGGTCCACCATCTCCAGTAGATGTCCAAAAAGGTTGGCAAGAGAAAGGCAGCACAGACTTTGGCAGTGTCATGGCAAACACAGTTTCAGTCTCTATATTCCCAAAGTGCATGAATTTGGTAGAACAAAATGTTTATTAGCACAGTGTCTTAAACTGCTGAAAGACATGACGTGACAGCACGCATAAGCAGAATGTAACGTACACCCCCTGCCCTGGAGCTCACCAGTGCTACTATGTACTGACAACGGTGTGAAGAAAAGAAAACAGAGCTACAACCAAAATGCTTTCCAGCTAGCTGGCAATCAAAGGATCTGCACTTCACCTCTTGTTGCCAGGCTGTTGCCCGAATCAGGCCAGACCCTGAGAAATGTGAGGCAATGGTGAGGCTCAAGTTTCCATAAATGAACAGATGGCCACTCTTACGGGCTGCAGCTTAGGAATGTAGTGAGGAAACGCTTGTGGGGAAGGAGTCATATTTTGGACAAATAAGGAAAGTAGGTTAAAGCAGAGCCTGTATGTTCTGCATGAATGGAATTACTAGTAAAGTCTGAACATTTGGTTCAAGTTGGAAAGTGAACACAGCCCTTTCATGCTGCTCTGTGGAAAACTGAGACACTCTCCAGCAGTTTACTACAGGCACTCCATCTCCCTCGTTACCCTGCTGTCTACATAAAACACAATGTGCGCTCACAATTGTAATTTTACAGACTGTAATAATAAACTAGAAAGCTGGAGGCAGGAGAACTAGAGACAGAGAAATCAAAGAACAAAAGACCGATCCAGGCTAATGAAGACAGTATACCTATCCAACCAGAACAGAAAAAAGCCCATTTGTCAGTGCAGAGGTATGTAAAGCAAGATCTCCCTTCTAAAGAGAAGAGGGAGCACAAGACACAGCAATAAACAAGGACATCCATATTCCACAAATGTGGCCGTTGACAGAGTTTACTAGAGTACACCAAAGTGTAGAGAGGTAAAGGGCAGGCTGAGAGCAGAACTATGATCCCCAAAATTCTTTGTTATCATCTCTGCTGTCATTTCCTCCGCAGGCTGTAAAAATCTGCTGCAACTTTATGTTTACAGATGGCGAAACCAAAGCAGAATTGCTCACTTTCATGTGGAGGGGGGATGAGAAAATATTTCAAGCAGCGTTGCAAAATACAAGTGACTGCTAAAACAGCTTTCAAAAAACCTTCTGTTTTAACCAAACAGCCAAGCATGCAGCCAAAGCGAGATGACTCACAGGAAAACAACCCTGCTGCCACTCAGTCACGGCTGTGCAGAGCCTAAGAAGTGGGTTTCAGCTATAGTCTTTTAAAGCCATTTTTTAATTGCAGGGCCCTGTGATGCATTTACTGAGGTAGGGATATATAAACCATGAATTGTATGTATACACTTTAGACTTTTAGGAAATCAATCTTTTGTTTTACAAGAAGTCTCAGGGACAGCATCCAAACGCTCAAACTAAACCAGACTACATTTTCTGACCAAGCCTTGACAGATGAAACAGTGGCCTGACACTGAAGACTGCCTGATGCTCAACAGTCTTACTAGCAGCTGAACAAAAAACATGCATCTCGATCAACTGGTAACAGCAGTGGGGAGTGAGGAAAAATTCCCACTGCAGAAAAGAAAATTGGAAACAGATGGATGCACCTGGAAAACTCACATCCTTCTATCTGCTCATTACCATAAAAATAAAATTTTCAAAATATGATGATTTGCTACAGTTCATAAACAATTTCTAAGCTGGAAATCATCATCTGCCACCCACCGCGAGAGAACTCCAGTCTTTTCTCCTACGGCCCAACTAACAGCATGTTGCAATTGTTAAGCTTTGAGAAAGAGCTGGGGAGATGGTGCTGGGGTCAGAAGAATGCATCTAAACAAAGAGGAGGACCCCATGTGACACATTCCGCAGACTGTTTAAAAACTGTACTCCTTCCAGTTTCTCTGCAAGTCTGGCTTCTTTTCCCAAGGAACACTTTGTTTTGTGCCAGATTTTGGGTGTGACCAATTAGCAGTATTTTGAAGAATTTCAGATAAAAACACTTTCCTTTAACAGATATAACGCTATTGTCCCAGTTTCCAGCATCACGCCAGGCAAGGAGAGATAAAGCAAGAACTACTGCAATGGGAGCGTCTCAGTTACAACATACAGGAAGTATCAAATTCCTATTAAAACACAACTGGCTAAATGGAACAATCCCACACAGACACTGTGGGATTCACAGCAAAATAAACCTGCGATTTAATGTCTCAAGCAGGATATTTTAGCAGATTAAACTCTGATTACCCTCATATCAGCAGTAATATTGTCAGCTGCTCTCCAGCAAAAAGTACCTGCACTTTCACAGACTCCGAGCCTTGGGAACATGATGTACCAGCACTCCTGCCATACCTGCTCAGAACACCCAGAGGAAGTGCTGAGACCATGCCAGGGTGGGCTTCCAAAATTTATTTGGAATTTCGAATCCACTTCCAAACTGAAGGACTTGAGAAGTCTCAAATTACAAAATTTTGTGAAACACAGAGCAGCTTTAGGGAGGGGCAGGAGGATCCTTTTGGAGTTGCCTGAAGTTTAGCAGCAAGAGGAGAGGTCTTCAATGAACTGATTCACAACCCTTCCACTAGAATACCCCTCCAGTCTTCCCAGTAAGGGTGCCAATTCCCATTTGACAGTTGTCTTTTTTTTTCAATTGGGCCCACAGGCTGGCTTTTTTATTCAACCTGCACAGACCCAACAGAGGTAGCCCAGAGATCCTTTGATCTGGAGCCCACAAACCACAGCACTGATGTTAATGCTTTACAACAGCTGAAACTTGCAAAAGGCATGGTATAACACCTGGAAGAATGCAGCTTTTTTTCTCCCCCCTCAGCTTAAATATAAGGACTTATAGCTAAAACAGGAATATTCAGATAATTATGTTGTATTTTCTACAATTTTTTCCTCCAAATCCACTTCTTCCTATCTCAAGAAAGCTTATCACAAGAGCCCTACTAAATCCATGACTTGTTCCATAAGACCTCTAAATATAGACTATTCTAAAGCACGCAAAACTAAGTCCAATTGATCTAACCACGAACTACATTTCCTATGCTTTCAGCAAGTTCAAACAAAATTTTCAAATAATTAGCTAGTCACAAGAAAGGTATTTTGAACCTTTAGGCTCAGTGATGCAGTAGCTATTGTTAGAGACAAGGTATCCAAGTCCATAAACATAGTTACGGGCAAAACATCAGGGCATGAGTAGAAAACTGTGTTTCCAATTAAACTCTGTAACACCCCCACAATATGAGAATGCCAATATAAAAATATGCTACCAGTTGCAGTTATCATAAGCACATTTTAGCTATATTACTAATTTAAACATAAATGTTTTAAAGAATCTCAGCAGAAGAGAAAATCAATGTATCAGGTAAGGAAGTGAAGTATTTGAGCACTGCTCCTTTAGAAGACTGTAGTTTGACATACTGCACATTTCTTCTTTCCAGATAGGTATAACGTGGAGACACCCGTTTGCTAGCTCTCTACTTTTATTGTCAGTAATACTACAGCAAATTTTCTAAAAATTTTGCAACTAATTTTGTTTCCGTGAAGCAAACAATCAATACTCTTACTAAAAAATAGTTTCATTTAAAAAAATCAGCTTTTAGGTCATAACCCCTCCCCAATCTTCAGAGTGAATTTCATACTTGTATTTGAGGTATGGAAACAAAATGAGGGAACTGCTTTCTGAGCTTCAAAGTAAATACGCAAGTCCTGACTCACAGTTTCTTAATCACTATCCCCACCATTTTCCACATGCTTAAGAGCTTTAGCGTTAGTATTTCAAAAGAAAAAGACAGCCTGTGCTCCTGACAGGAGCCTTGGGACTTGTTACCATCCTTTTGTTGTTTAGACAACTATTCAAGTCATACATGTCTTTTTTTCTACATCTCTTCTCAGTTGTCTAAGCTAGAAGTTTTAACACTAATAAAATGTAGAAGTATCTAGGCCTATATTTAGATGTTCCTCTCTGTTTTCTAGTATTTTTCTCCAACCCCTTCTGACCTGCTTTCACTGAAGAGGAAGGAAGTCGGTGTGAGGGTTGTGGGGAGCAGCCCCTTACCTTCGCTGTCTGTGAGGACTTCCATTCGGCCACTGAACATGGCTTTGAGCATAGTGTCCTGCTTGGTCAGGGTCTGCATGGTGGTGTAGTAGAGGGCACCGCCAATGTTCAGCTTGACATACTTGGAGCTCGGACTAGTCCCTTTGAAGGAGGTAGTGCGAGTCGCAGCCGCCGGCACTGCTGAGCTCACCACACTTTCTCCCGACATCTCTTCCTGCAAGCAAGGAGTTACCAGTTAGACCAGCAGTTCCACTGCATGACACCCAACTTCATGTTACCGTTGGTTATTTTACACAGAAGTAGTCATAGATGTGCTGGGCACCATCAGCCTTGGCTCCTCTCTGCCTCTTTGCAAAGTTCTCAAATGTTTCAGATGTCTAACTTTCTGGAGGAAGATGTCTTCTTTCTGACAGTGGCATAAACCAGCAAAAGAACATAAATCAACCCAGCCAGTGAAGAACACTGTGAAAGCCAAGCAGTATTTCACATTGCGAAAGCCAGTGCTTTCCCACAAAAACTGCGTTCGTTTCTTTCACAACTTCTACAGCTTAAGCTCTTACTTCATTAACAATCTGGTAAGTAACTGGGCAATTCCCGATACACAAAGTCTGAGCAGGCAACTCCTGTATGTTAAAATGCAGACTATCCAACAATCTTCTGGAGGCTTTTTTTCCTTAAAGCATATGTGGCTTTACAGGGAGCACACACAAGCTTCCCACTCTCTTCCTTGCACATCGGATTTCTCAGTACACCAGAACCCGATGTCCAACATCCCCCACTACCTCTGCCTGCAGTCCCCAGACAAAGTGGACTCCAGTCAGCTAATGAGGTCACACACTGTGCCAGGAACATGTTAGCTTAGCACTGCAAATGCTCCGAGAGCCGCTAAGGATAAATCCTTAATCAAGCTGTGTCTCTGCAGTTAACTGTTTCGCCTCACAACCTGACGGGATGGGATGGGATGATTAACGCTCCGCCACCTCAGGCAGATCCAGGTCCTACTACTTCCAGAGCACACTGGCTGACTCCTGTACTGAATGATTTTTGCTCCGCTGTCATGACAAGCAAAACTATCAGATTGGCAAATCTGAATGGAGCTGTAGTTACATGTCCACAGCGCATTTCACAAGGCGAGGAAGCGGGATGGGCAGGGATGGCCCCAGGAGACCATTCCCTCTGCCACAGAGACGGCCCAGGACTCTCTGGTGTGCAAAACCACCAGCCTCAGACCCTCCCTCACGCTCCCTCCAGCAGCTGATCACCCCCACCGCTCAGCCAGGAACAGTACCCCAGGTCCCAGAACGGGATCCTGCACTGCAGCACGACCCAGCGCGACAGGCCACAGCCCAGCACCCTGCTACGCACACGGGACAGAGCCGCGGG
>NW_010515704.1:0-218 GCF_000687285.1 Phaethon lepturus
TGGGTGCGGCGTGCCCCTGCCTCCCACCCCCCTCCTGCGCACGCATCTCTGCCGGGCTTGACTAATACATACAGAAAAGGGTATTTCTGACCGGGTGAAGAAATTCGCCAAAACAGGGTTAGATTGTCCCCAGCCACGGTTCTGTCCCTGAGCTGGAGTGACCAGTTTTCCTGCAGATGTGTTTCTGGGTGCGGGTGCTGGCAGCACCCCAATCTCAC
>NW_010515704.1:470-973 GCF_000687285.1 Phaethon lepturus
GCCTGGGATCCACCAAACCAAAACGCTGCGGGCAACTCAAATGAAACAGCACTTGGTTATCGCTTTGTTTTAGCAAAGACAAACTGAAAGGGAGAAGGAACGTGTTTGCCTTTGCTTTTTTTATTTCCCTATCGGGCCGTTATTTCCTTGCTCAGTTTGCGGGGGAACGGGAGCTGCCTGCTGAGCCCCGGCTGGCTCCGGAGCTGCTGTCGGCAAACCAAAACGCTGCGGGCAACTCAAATGAAACAGCACTTGGTTATCGCTTTGTTTTAGCAAAGACAAACTGAAAGGGAGAAGGAACGTGTTTGCCTTTGCTTTTTTTATTTCCCTATCGGGCCGTTATTTCCTTGCTCAGTTTGCGGGGGAACGGGAGCTGCCTGCTGAGCCCCGGCTGGCTCCGGAGCTGCTGTCGGGCAAGGCACGAGGCCTTTTTATTTTAAGAGTCATTTTTCTGTTTCCTGGTTTCACATCTCTCTTGCAGGCGGTTCCTCTCCTACAGCACC
>NW_010515704.1:1110-1638 GCF_000687285.1 Phaethon lepturus
AGCGCCTGTTTTCCAAAAGCATGGGCACCTGATTGGGAATGAGCATCTTGTCAGGAAGGAGAAGGACCACGACGATGCAGGAAAGGCCCCGGCAGGGGGAGGGAAGAGTCTCTGTTCCTCTTGGGCTATAGGAAATGATCAAAAAATTCCACTGTGCCAAATTCACGCCTCGAGACGAGGTGGGCTGAGCTTTCGGGGTTTCCCTTGTCCCTGGCTTCATGCGTTGCCGCCTTCTCTAAACCCCCAGAGAGAAAGCACTGGTGCTCGCAAGCCGGGGTCATACCCAGGCCCTGAAGACTGTATTTTAGAGCCATCTTGCAGGAGAGAGAAGAAAAATCACAAGGCTTTACCCAGCCCCAAGGCTGGGATTTGCCAGACCGGGGCGGCTGGGCCAGCTCTGCGCGCGCCTGCGAAGGGCAATGAGCAGCGAATGTCCCCGCTGCCGCAGCTGGGGAAAGCAGAGGCAGGTCCAGGTGGGACCGCAGCTTTTCCCGGGGTGCCAGAGGCGGGCTGGGGACGGTGTTGGGG